>NW_007579852.1:86529-114273 GCF_000690725.1 Stegastes partitus
ATCACTGAGCCGGACAGAATTTTATTTTTATTTTTTTACAGAATGTGTTTTGATCAAACGATTTATTTTTGATAAATATTTAATGGAGGCACGTACAATATAGCAATTCAGATAAAATATCACGATTTAGGCTTAGAGTTGGTCGAGTTTCCCCAATTCACACATAACTATTTGAAGGACTGCCAGAACGTTACAAATCTGACGATTCTTTCTGTGTCTCTTGCTCTGAAGATTGGTGTCAGTTGGCAATTTTCTTGAAGACAACATGCCTTTCAAACCCGCCGACCAGTTTTGGGGTTCTGGGGGTTAAACCTTCCTGTCACGTTGGCCAATACTTGCACATTTCTGCTTTACAAATTTTTTTTGCAGAAGCTACTCCTGAGGCTGAGCCCAAACCAACAAAACATAAATCTACTGTGTGGGCTTTATGTGCCTGACATATAGAGAGCTCTGCTGCTGTCCAAAGACTATCATCAGGTACCTCGACTGTTGCACTGGCTGACACGCTCCTTCATCGCCATGACTCACACATCCTGCAGTTTATTTGGATTCTGACCCACCTGAGTCTGGAAACACTCACTACGGCACCAAATCTGGATCAATCCACTGCTGTAAATAGTCCAATGCATCATTTCCTCCTGTTTGAGTACGTCTGATGAATCTACAGTGAGCAGCTGTTTGAGGAATTTACGGATTTCAAGATTAGGAATAAATGTTCTCTGTGCTACGGGCAGGACTAAGATTAATAAAATATAGGATACTGCTGCCCTTATCCTTTAACAGGATACTTCAGCATGTTGGGAAACACACTTACTGGCTTCCTCATATCTGCCCGTTGAGCTGCTTCTGCCACTGAGGCTTCCAGAGAAATCTATCAGGAAGTAATTTGCTTGAGCTGATTTGATTAACTGTCTGTAGATGAATGGTTGATGGTTACACAGAGACAGGCAGGCTCAGTGCTGCACATTAGGGTTTCTGTTAGACGCACAGCGAATACAAATAACGACAAAGAAAAAAAGACATTGTTTTCTCAGGAAAAAAAAAAGAAGTGTGAAATGCATTTACTGGGCAGCACCCAAACAAAGAACTTGAACATGTCTGTTCAGATTCACCAACAGGTTTGAAAGGTATGTTATCTTGTTTTGTTAAACTGCCACAATGACACCATTTATCAGAGCCAGAAACTGTGAAACCGAAGAGAATTGTTTGATTTTCAACTTTCATTATTCTTTGGTCTAATCATCTGTGACGAGCCGTTCTGTCAGAAAATGAACCAAATTCTGCCCTAAGATTGTGATATTTCCTCAAGATCATTTCATTCGTTTTTTTTTTTTTGTTTTAATTTAAAAATTCACCAAAGACAAACTGTTTGCACCAAATTCTGTCAAAAATAGAAAATTCTTCAGTCCTCTGCGCAAACATGAAGCCATTAGTGGCTCAACGGCAAACAACAGTCCCGTGATAATATTCAGGGACTTTTAAACTGAACTGGGCTGAACTGCAGGCAGTGTTTACGGAGAGCAGACACGAGACAAATACAGTCATGACTCAATATTCCAATCCATCCATTATCTATACACCGCTTAATCCTCATGAGGGTCATGGGGGGCTGGAGTCTATCCCAGCTGACTCAGGGTGAAGGCAGGTTCACCTGGACAGGTCACCAGTCTATCACAGGGCTACACTTAGAGACAGACAACCAAGCACACTCACATTCACACCTACGGACAATTTAGAATCACCCACAACAGTATGTTTAAAACAGTTCAAAACATTAAAAATGTAATCCTAACAGAACCAAACCACGTGTGCTGGTTTTGACAGGTGTGGTTCAGCTGTAGATGTTCTAACTCTGGACCGACCTGTTGAGCAGGTGATGGGTGATGGGTTTGTTAATAGCGACTCCCCCTTCGTCCTTCAGGATCTCCTCCAGAGCTCGGAGGCAGTTCACCATCACCACGGGGTCCGGGTCCCTCAGCAGGCTGTACAGCTCGTTCACCACCGCGGCATCTGGAAGAATCGTGAACGGGAGGTTTGTGTGATTGTACATGCAATCTACATACAAAATGGATTCCAGCACATTAACAGTAAGTGAACTTTTGGTAGAGGTGGATGTAAAAATGATTTGATTCTTCAGTTGGGGCTCCCATTATACAACATAACGGCTAGAAAAGCAGTTCTTTATTTAAAAATGTGTACAATCCAGCCCCCTAACTGCTGCTGCTTCAGAATGAGCAGGAGTTTATTTACTTTCTAGAGCTACTCCTGTCGACTTCAACATGTCTCAGTCATGAGCAAAGCTGACCAAAGGTTCTGCTGCTGGCTGTAAGAGTGAACAAAAAAGCCTTCATGCACTCCCAGCATCTGAGGAAATGAAGACCCAGTGGATTACTGCTATTGTTGATGTTGCTAACGCTAGCATTAGCATATGCCACAGGTCAGAGCTCTACAGAAACTGTAAAACTGAGGGACATTCAGAGATGGCGGAAGCGTTATTTTGAAACCAATAAACAAGGACTGGGCGTGTTACTGCGGTTTCAGGTCACCTGAGGCCTGCACTACGAGGCGAGATCAACATACCCAGGATATTTTTCAGAGATCCGGCTTGACCAGCCCTAACAATCGCACTCAGGATAACCGGTCCTACGACGGTGGTTATCAGTTGATCATTGGTTATCAATTGAATTTCCCTTCTGGGATAAATAAAGTATTTTTCATTTCATTTCATCAGCTTGGTAAATCAACCCAGGGCTGTCTGATCTGAGTGTGTGCACATGAAACGGGCGGAGTTATCGTCCTCTGACCAATCACGACTATGGACAAGTCTGGCTGCAGAGCGGCTCACTTTACCGCCGAGGAGCAGAACATAACCTTTACAAGCGTGATTAGGTTCATTTTGTCAACTCTGATTATAGGTATACGGTCTCTTTTTTTTTTTTTTTAATCAGACAATAGTATTTTAAGTAGGAGCTGTTTTTACCTTGACATGTTTCGACTGTTGCTTCAGTCTTCCTAAGAAAGGCAGGAGGCGTGGCCTGTCGGGCAAATCTGACAAACTGCCAGGTGGCTCACACCTGCAGGAAACCACCAGCTGATAAAGACATGTCACCACAGACGTCAGTGCCATTTCTGAGGAAGACTGAAGTGCCAGTCAAAACATGTCAAGGTAAAAACAGCTCCTACTTAAAAATATTCATTGTCTGATTAAAAAAAAAAAAAAAAGAAACCGTATACCTATAATTTTTACAAAATATGAAGAATATTAAAACATCATAGGAGCAAAAAGCAGCACCGTTGCAGCGGCCAAAGCCAAGAAGGAATGCTGGCAGAAAACTGTGTGAATGCATCAGTTCATTAGTTTATAATAATATAATAAAATATGATCACTGTTCCATCATGAAGGCACGTATCAGACTATAAGCACATCTGAGGATTCCTTTTAACTCATTTGCTGCCTAACATACTTGTGGCATATATGACATTTTTTTTACTTTACTAAAGGACGTGGGAACAAATTAGAGCAAACAGAAACATAATTCAAAGCAGTGTAGATTATTAACATATCCTACAAATACAAGCTTTAATGCTGAAATCAGTTTACTATTGTGGGCTGATGTTGGTATGGAAATAAAATATGAAATAGCTTTGACATTGTCTGTAGCCAACAGGGGAAAAATGAATGAAGGAAGACAGGAGCTCGTAGAGATCCTCGTTAAGGTGTGCTAAGCCTTCACACTCCTCAGGGATCCCTCACAATCCGCACTCCGATGTGTAGCGGGTCTTCTATAAATGTTGATGCCATTTTGTTGGGAACTGCTTCGTTTTCTACTCCTGAAGTTTTATGGGAGAGAACCGATTTTCAGTGGGCGGTGTTTTTATACCAGGGATCTCAATCTCGCCAGTTACCTCAGTAAGCTACCTCCCTAAACCCTAAATCCTGCTTCGTAGTACAGGCCCCTGTTGTGCTTCAGTTCAGCCTAAACTCAGTGTTTATATGTTTGTGTCTCTGCTGCTCTCTGTGCTCACACATCCTGCATTTTATTACAGTCAAATTCTCAATTAGGTTGTTTCTGTTTACCTTTTTGTTGTTGTTGTTTCAGCTATATAATGACTCCATTTACCAGCAGTCACTTTAGAGACATTTCTAGGCTGCACGTTGACAATTTGTCGATCTTTCAATATAAAATGATCGATCAGAGAGAAAGCTGATATCAATATAAAGCCCTGGTTTTTACACACATGCTGTCGATCACAGACACAGAGGGTCTTCTTCTTAGGGGGGCAAGAACAGCAGCAGCTTAGCTACACTTAAAGCCACAGACACTGAAACAGACTGTTTAGAACAGAACTAAAACCAGGATTATACAGTCATGGTGAAAGGAACCATTATTGTGGTGTTTTGAGAAGAAAATTGAAAGGAAATATTCTAGGGATATGTGAGATTTTTGCTGAAAAAGGGCCCAATACAGAGATGTTTAAGTGCAACAACACCTCAATCTCCACAAACGCCTTCAATCATTCTGGCTTGTTTCTTTTTTTGTGTGTGTGTTTTTTTAATTCCTGTTTACTGCCTCTTTTCCTTGTGCACCTTACAAGCAGGTGAAGTTGTGTTAGAAACCCTGAAACTGGATGACAAGGACAGACAGAAAGAATGACGATGGGACGCTACCTATTTCAGAGCTGGGTTGGAGATGGTGTAGTTTCGCCCAGCCGAGGACTGCCACTCGTCGCACACAAGCTGCTCTGTCTCTTAATCCTGCTGTTAAAGGCTGCTCAACATACTCAACCAAGCTGGGCAACCTGGAACACACAGACACACGGTCAAAAACCAGTCACGGGCTGATTTGACTGCTCACGCTGTGCTCCAGGTGTGCAGTCAAAAACCAGTCACGGGCTGATTTGAATGCTCACGCTACGCTCCAGGTGTGCGGCAGCTCACCTGAGGTTGGTCATGTTCCTCAGAGCCAGGCTGCGGACCATCGGGTTCGGATCCTGGCAGTCTTTCCTCAGCGTGTTGATGACCAGCAGGGACAGCTCAGGGTTTAAAGTGGCGTAGGAGCACAGGAACACATACACCAGCTTCTTCTGGACCACATCCACTGTGGCGCAGGCTTTTACCATCTCACTGAACAGGCCCGACATGTCCACACCTTGTGACATGGCCCTGAGACGACGAGAGAGAAAAAGTAAAAAGTGGGGGAAAGAGTGAAGAGAGAGGCAGTTTGAGGTGAACAAAACATAGGAAGTGGCCTGTCTCAGTATTCAGCTTTCAGACGATGAAGACCAGACTTTGTTCAACTGTGTGGGTCTCTTTTGATATTCAGATTAAAGGGACAATGGTATGAAAAGGGAGAGCCCTGGCCTGGTGCAGAAGGAACACAGAGGAGGCTTTCCAAGGAAGGGACAGTTAGACTTTGAATAACTGTACCAAAAGCTACATAACTGAGAAATAAACTGGTACAAAGCCTAGTCCTCTAAGGGAAAAGCAATGACTTGATATTGACACTGGAAACATATTTGATGGAAAAGTGAAGGATTCTCTCCAGAGCTAAAGAAAATAGTTGAAATCAGAAGGTGACATCTTGATTTCACAAAACTGTCATGACCCTGACACTTGCTTACAAAACCACAACGAGAACAGCTCACTCCTACCTGAACTCTCTCATTCAGATCTACACTTCCTCCTGCTCACTACGCTCGACCAACAAAAGCCTCCTGATACAACCATCACAACAGGGCCGAGGTCGATAGCTAGACTATATGTGAAGATTCTCAGTCATCCAGGTCATGGTTATTCTCGTGGATTAATCGTAGCAATGTGGTTTCATCTTCCTGGGGAGAGATCTTAGGACTGAATTGTATCTCCCCAGGAAGATGAAAACACAGCCACAAAAGACCCTAACAAACCCCCTTGTGGCAGGGGGAGCACTAATGATCCACATAACGAGAGAGAGGAGCAATAAACCCCCAGTCGAAACCGAAACTCAGGTGTTAATGACTCCTTTAGGACATAAGTATCTGGAACTCCCAACTAGTCAGTCAGATGTGATGAAGCCTCTTGGATGAGAGGTGGAACGTCTTCAAGGAACTCAAGCAAATCCAGTTGCTATGAATAATCTACCAGAATAGCTGGACTCTTCTCCTCTGTGGTTCCCCGGTGGTGGAACGAGTTCGATCTGCTGACTCCATCTCAGTCTTTAAGAAAAAACTAAAGACCAGCTCTTCACTGAACACCTTTGCACTTGACAGACTGAAAACAAACAATCAAAAAAATTTAAAAAAAAATAAAAAAAATCCTATGACCTCCCACACAGCCTGCTGTTGGCATCAACGCCCTATCACACTTGAACTTCCTCTCTGGCACTTATCCAGATTGTGTTCTCCTGACTAGATCCTTGCTTGTGTTGTATCTGCTCTGATGTACGTCGCTTTGGATAAAAGCGTCTGCTGAATGGAATTGTAGAATTGTTGTCGACCCCCCGGTCTGTATCCGCGCCTGGCTTCCCAGAACCCGCCCCCCATAGCAAAAAACAAGATATCTTCAAACAGGAAGCAGTTTAACTGGAAAAATGTTTGGCATTTCAACACTGACATCTTTGGCAAAACAAGGAAAAGTTGAAGCAGGAAATGTTTCCTTTAGAGCTCTTAGAAATTACTTTCTTCTAAAACTGCAGGTTAGCTGTAAGCCAACACAACAAGTGTTTTGTAATTTGATATAGTTTAGAACTGCAGTGAGGACACTCCTGTGGAATATCAAGTAAATGTCAAACGATTGAAAACTGTATCACCTGACAGGAACTGCACTACGGTGCTAACCACTGCACCACCTTGCAACCCTGATATATTTTGTTTTTTTTTAATTAATCCACCAATTCTTTTCCACGTGAAGCCATGATGCAGACATACAGATAGATACAGCCCATGGGGGTATTCACACTGAGCTCCACACAGCTGAATGTTCAGTACAGTCTTTTTGTTTTGGATTGTTTATAAGAGCAAATACTCTGTTCAAACTATGCAGGTATTGAGAGGTGATGCAGGTTTGCATGATTGGGACATTTAGGTAACATTGCAGATTGTTTTGTGCTTTATCTGTGATCATAGAGGACTTTTTTGTTTTAGGCCATATGACCTCAAATTAACTTGGCGAGGTGTGCAGTGGGCTGTTGGAGGAGCCCCAGCAGCCTGATAGATGGATGCGGATGAGGCGCAGTGGCTGATGGGAGTGCGGAGGGAGGCCGGCTGGCTACCTGATGACTTTGAGGATGGTGTTCCTGTAGCGCAGCTGGTCGGACTGAACGTTGGGGTTGGACAGAGCTCTCCTCAGCTCCCTCACCGTCTCCTCACCACCCAGATAAGGCATGTTGGCGGCACACACGGGATCACTGGCGGGCAGAAGAACCGAACACAACGCTGGTTTTCGGTCTCAAAATTAACCGTTAGCTTGTTTTTAAATACAGGTGACAGGAGCCGGCAAACCAAACCGAAAGCGTCACTTACTGCATCACATCACCGACACATGAATTCGTTTAAACATTACCTTCAAACACAGGCTTTCCCTTGTAATAACACACCATAGATGACTGGGTTGTTTACACTGAGCTCACTTCCGCATTTCCTCTTCTGCGCTCAGCTTGCGCAGTTTGATCCTGCGCCACCCTCTGCTGGCCGGAGGGGGAATTACACCCTGCAGACAGTTTCTCTAATCACCTCAACAAAAAAGTTTTATTTGGGACCTGAAAGCAGCGCAGATGTGCCCCTTTGGAAAGCAGAAAATATGGTTCGTTTTTTCCAGAAACCCGTTAAAGCAAAAGGCCTCAGCAGTGGTGGACAACAGGGAATATAGAAACTTATTCAGATCCAATTTAAGTGACCTGCACTTTCAGTCTTGCTATTTTATGTTACTTCATAAACATATATTCAGCAGGAAATATTGCACTTTTGGAGACCATTACATGGATCACGTAGAGGCTAAAATGTGTCACTTTGTCTCTTTAAGAATATATCATAACATAGCAGTTGAGTGTGGTGGAAACTCTGACTCAAGCTGGAAAAAGATCTGAGTTATTTGTCTCTGCAGAGAAAAGTCACTGAATTTCTTACTACGCACATGCGTTTTTATAACATTGGCAAATTCATGAATTCTTATTACTTCCCATATTTAGGGTCAGATAACGTGGCAGCAGGTTAAATAGGTCTGATGGATGGATTATATATCCTCTGGAACATCTGGAATGGTTTGCTTTGCCTGGTCACTACAGGATCTAACAGTAAGAGGTATCAGCAGATACTAAATATTAAATCGTTCTTAGCCTGCTGCTACCGCAACCTGACATTGTCCAGTTCCTCCTGGTGGATCCTAAGATGTTCCCAGGCGAGTTGAGATATGTGATCCCTACAGCAAATCCAGATGCGAGGAGACCGCAGGATAGACTGTAAACTTGTTAGAGGTAACACAGTATATCTCATCTGGCCTGGGAACACCTTGAGATCCACCAGTGAGGAACTGGACAATGTCAGGTTGAGGTAGATATTGAGTACCTGCTCATACCTGATACAATTTTACAAGATAATACATCCATCCATCCATCATCTATACACCGCTTAATCCTCACTAGGGTCATGGGGGGCTGGAGTCTATCCCAGCTGACTCAGGGTGAAGGCAGGTTCACCTGGACAGGTCACCAGTCTATCACAGGGCTACACTTAAAGACAGACAACCAAGCACACTCACATTCACACCTACGGACAATTTAGAATCACCAATTAACCTCAACATGTTTTTGGACTGTGGGAAGAAGCCGGAGAACCCGGAGAGAACCCACGCTGCACGAGGAGAACATGGAGACTCCACGCAGAAAGATCCCGGATGTCCTCACCGGGATGTGAACCAGTGACTTTCTAGCTGCGAGGCAACGATGCAGCCCCAAGATAATACAGAGTTCAAATATTGCAGATTAGCTGTAGAACCGGGTTGTGCGACCAGGTGGAGCCTCTTAATACTGTAGTGACCAGAGGAGGCAGTTCTGTGTTGACAAGCAGAAAGCACTGTTGAAGTTCAGCTAGTGAAGGGGCACCATGTCAAAGTCTTCTGTGACATTTAATGACCACCGCCCAGTGAACTTTGATTATTTCACACTGGGCTCACCAGGGACATAGTTCCTGCATCTTAATTGTCATAGAAAAAACTATTACTTATGCAATGTGCCTATTGCTTAAAGTAGCAAAACTAGCAAAAGGCAGATGTTTAGTGTCTTGCAGTGATGCGAAAATGTGTTTAAAATCAAAAATGTCGGACATTTATTATCCTGTTACTCTGGTTATCAAGCAGCAAACATTTATGTAGATTTTAAAGTCCATGTTGAAGATAAAAGCTATTTTACTACAACATTAATTCTTCCATTTAGTTCCAGCTGCAAGAGTCCATTTTCATCAATGACATACTGATATATCTTATGGAAGCACTTGCTCTAATGTCATTTGTTGCACATGTGCTTTTCCTGCAGTGAGAAACGTTCGCCCAGATGACAACAGAAGTGGTCAGATTCCCACTGTACTAACGTAACACCCACACACTATTTAAGTCTGAGTTCATGAAGGTTTTATTGATTGTGAAAAGCAATAAATCTACAAACACATACAGCTTTAGGCCCCCGACGCTCCAAGTCCGACCCCCTGATCCAAAAGGCGTGCATCCGCCCTGCCTCGCCCCTGGTTGGGGTTTAAAAGGCAGAGCTTCATTAAAACAGGAAGAGTGGGCGGGACTTGGTGCTGGACGGCCAATCAGCTGACACAGGTGACATTCTGAGCTCCGCCCAGCTGGAACCAAAAGAAGCTGCTCAAGCCTTCCTCCGGGCTGGTGGGCGGAGCCAGGTGCCAGGGCCCATGAACCAGTTCTTTTCCACGCTATACATTCACCAACTAAAACACATGTAACATCCATCCATCCAAAATGAAAGTAAAAAAAAAGCAAATCACCCAAAATCAAATGATAAAATACTCAAACATACTCATTTGCTGAATTTGGAGAGAATGATTTAGAAAGTTTGTTCTTTAACATTAATCGCCAATTTTTTTTTTTCCTGAACTTACATTCTGATGAAACACATGAAGCCAGTCGTCTGTATGGATTATAAGGAATGCAGATCTAAACAAAATGGGAACGGGTGAGACGTGCTAACCTGAATTTAAAGTGTGAAAGTTGATGGCTACGTCTTGTTTCATTAGCTTCTTCCAATCACGGATACGCTGCCCACTCCCTCTAATGCTGGACCAGACGACTGGGATTTTTGGTCCGTGTGCTCTCAGCATTTTTACGGAAAAGTGGGATCACATGGACAGCGAATCAAACGCACACAACACACTCGCGCAAACACACATTCATACACACAGTGTCAGAGGGGCGGCAGTGTCTATGACAAGTTGGGGTTTGGATCAGGGCTGGTGGAGCTGTTGTCCTGATTTGCCGCCTGGCTTCCTCGCGGTGGGACCTCGATGATGCGGGGCTTGTCGATGATGCGAGCGCGCCGGTCGCCTTTCTCTACGATGCCAATTATCCACGCTCCGCCCGAAGCCCCCTGGCCTCCTGCTCCAGAGCTCTGGCTCTTCATCTCCGAGCAAAACTTCGCCGCCTGCTCTCTGGGCAGACACACCAGCAGGCCGCCTGGAGGGAAGACAGACGGGGAAGGATGGGAGGTCAAGCTTTACTGCATGTTTGCATACTGTGTCCATTCAAAGATATACAGACAGCTGTTGTGTGTTCATGTAAGTGATAAAACCATGATGACATACATGACGAGACTTCATCAGCAGCCATAAGAAAACTGTTTGCTGCACATCAAACTCTAAGTGTGCCTCATCAACAGCCTAGCATATGTATTTATAACCAAGTGTGCTACTTTTTATTGCTTTCTCCAAAGTTCTCTGGTATCTAGATGTTGAAAATGATCAATTAATATAATCATCTGCATTTCATCTTGACAAATATATCCCTACAACTCTATTTATGTTCCTACCAGATGTCTCTGCCGACGTGCCCTGGACCAGGTTGAACACGTTTCCACATGCTTTGCTGATGGCAGTCATCTTGGCTATGATTGGTAGGTTGTGGATAACAAAGGCCACCTCGTTTCGCTGCTGTGCTGCCAGGTTGTTGGCGTGTCCCAACAACCCGAAACCTGTAACGTCTGTGGCAGCGTGGGCCTGGAACTTGTGCATGAGGCCGGCCGCTGAAACGACAATGTGAATGGGTGAGAACGGACCAACCGTAGCGTCCACAAGAAGCTGCAGAACGCTTCGACTGGACCAAAAGCAGGAAAAAAGTAAATCAAGGACAATTCATGGTTGGTTGATTTGGTGGTGAGGCTGAGAACAACATCAGTAGAACCACGTAGAGGCAGCTAATAGAGAAGCTCAGCTGTAACTCAAACGCTGAATACATTTCATTGACTGTAGAGTGTTGAATGAAGGGAGTGTACCTACCTGTGCGGTTTAGCGTTGCCATAGAGAACATGGCTTCCTGATAGGCCTCTTTAACTTCCTCTTTGGTGACAACTAGCTTGATCTTGTTCCACCTTTCAGGCTGGTGAGACACACATATAAAAACAGTGACAAAACTATTTAACATCAAGGTATGTTGAAGTGTGAAGGCCTCGTTTATAAAGTAGCCGACTAACAGAATAAAACACAAATAAAGTTGGATAACAATAAAATAGTAGACGGATATTAAAAGTAAGTAAAATAAAAACATGAGTGCATTTAAGATTGAAAAAAAATGAACTAAAACAAACACAGCTTGAAGGTAAACGGGGTGAAATTAAAAACCTGAACTGCCAGACGGTGAAACATGAGTTAAGCTTTACTTTTGCGAGTTATTTTATGTTGCAGTGACTTTCCAAGTTCAGCAAAAACAGCAAATACGTGCAAATGCAAAATGTTTTACCTGCAAAAATATGTTACTGTATGTAGTATGTTTTTGGTATTTCAAAATATTTTAACAATTATTTATTTGATTTTTTTTAAAAATGTATATTTCTCAATGCAGACTGACAGATTTCTTGCACACATCCTGCTGTAGCTTACTCACAGAATTAACCTTTACCAAAGTTATTCACCCAGTAATGACTAGTCACAGTCACATGGTCGTGGTTGTTGCAGCCTGGCCGTTGCACAAAGACTGTGCTAAGTTTTTCAGCTGGAGCAGTTCTGAATGTGGACAAACTAAAACCTTTTAGAGCCTCCATCAGCTTCTGGAAGTCGTGGCTTCTCTTTCCTTTTCTGCAACACTTGGTGGCCGCAGCAGCTGCAAGTCCAACATTTTCCAGGACAGTTTGAGAGACGTTCGGGTTTCCTAATTCAGACGTCTGACCTGGACGTCTGCTACAGTGACGCTGTGGGATCTTCTGGTGTGGTTTTGTGGTTGGGTTTACGCATCGGAACAGTGACCTCTAATCATCATCCAGCACACTATTATTAAGATCTATGTTATTAACTTACAATTCTTAGAAAAAATCATTCAAAAATGCCTTCGCTTATCATCCTTTAATTACCCGATGATTGCCTAATTGAAAAAAATGAATGAATTACAGCATAGTCCTGCTTATGACGTGAGCTATGTGTTTGAGGGTGAACAGTGGAGGAGCATATCAACATAATGACAATGCAAATAATGTCCATGTGGCCAGAGCTGAGTGTCTGACCTGATCAAGCCACTGGTGAGCATTTACAGCCACCTGAGTCCCCAGAGGTTTAGTCAGAACCAGCACGTCGCCTGGTACAGCTCCGTCGGGCCTGGAAATGTAAAGACAATTTCAGTAGGATGCACCTTTTAGTGAAAACTGTAGTCTTAAAACTCTTATCTATGAGATGGACCAAATTACACATGAACATATGCTTTCAGGAGGAACAAGAGAAGAGTCCTCTAGCCATGGTTGTGCTGTTTCCATAGCAGGTGTAGGACTTTATGTTGCAATGAAAAAATGAGGAAAGAACTCCCAGAAATGGCTTCAGAGGGTTAAACAGGAGCAGGCTGTAACTCCTTCTACGCATCCCCATGCTGGCTGACATTAACAAGGTCAAGTACATTTTGTTAGGGGCTCGTGAAATGCATTGTGGGAAACAAAAACAACAACAAAAAAAAGCTCTATGTAAAGGTCATGCATAAAGACGAGTGGGTGCACAAAAAAAAGATGTTTCTAAATATTATAGAAGGAAAACAACGCAGAGAAGCAGCATCAGTTTGAACCGACTCACATGATGAACTCATTGGGCTGACAGACGACTGACGCTACACCTCCTACGATGATCCAGGGGTTGATCACCGTCTGGCCGCCGGTCACAGAAGTCCCTCCTTCCTCTGCCGCATCACGAAACCCTCGGATCATCAGGGGCATCACCTTCTCACGGTCCTGAGTCACACGTGCACATACGGATGATTAAGGATCACACAACCTTGACACAGTGGTGGTATTTCACAACCAAAAAAGGCAAGAAAACGGGTAAAGGAGGGACAGAAATTGAGACATTAACCCACTACTGTCAATGTCAGGTCTTGTTCAGTGACTATATCCAGCCCCAAATGCAGTTACTGTTTAGTTTCTGTTACATTTCTGGCATCCACTCACAACAAAGCACTCTCAGAACTAACCTTGTCGTTCATCTTCTGACTGACGCTCAGCAGCATCAGCATGTTGTCACACTCGGTGATGCCCATGGCGTAGAGATCACTGAGGACGTTAGCACACGCTATCCTGCCCTGAGAAGAACAACAGAACCAGAACCAGGCATGTGACTTCAACAGTTATAGCAATGCTGTCTTGAAATGAACACAGTATTTTTTTTTATTTCACAAGCAAACATAAAAAGATAATAACTGTTTGTATTTAACAGTCCACTCACTTAGCCAGCAGTGAGAGGGCAGGATAATAAAAAGTTTAAATCAGATGACTTGTTATTCCTCAGTGTAAAATTCGCAATGTCTTGTAAAGCTGGAAAGTTTTCTAATGGTACAAAAAAGTAAACATCTTCATATCTTAAGAGCTTTTATTTTACACATAACCAAAAAAAACACAGTAAAAGTGGATTTTTTTTTGTTGTGCATGCACCAACAAACAGTCTGACTTTTCCACTAACATACACAAGGTGAAGAAGTAAGAAACATATGAAACAGAAACAAGATTACAAGATGAAGATTCACAAGCTCTCATTGTGGGTCGATGAGTACATCACTACAAATATTTGTACTTTTTTTTTTTTTTTTTATAGCCTCACTTCCTGGATAGTTCTCCAACACTTAACAGCAGGATAAACACATATCTGACTCACCATCATGTAAGGATCCTCCACCAGAGGGTAAAAGAAATCTGTGGTCTGGACAAGTGACAGCCCTCCATGCCTCAGAGGAATCACACAGCAGTCCATCCCAACACCTGGAAACACACCACAGTGGTGTCAGTGAGTGCAGCTTTTATGTTCATAGTTCATGCAATAAGCACACAATGGGACTTTGTCATAACATTTGTTGATCTGTTGTTAGAAATGAGCAGTCATATCTTTTGGCAGCTTAAGCTTGTCTGTACGTACCAAGACATCGTGACTTTATGTGATGTAATTGCAAAAGATTGTCGGTCAGAATGAAAAGAGAAGCAAAATCCAAACATTTGTAGAAGAACATCCTGGTATTTTTGGCATAATACATTTGACATACTATGAATTGGAACAGTGGTACCAACGATAAAACACCATCCAGGACTGATGTCATCCACCACCTGTTCACTCTGCTGCCCCCTGGGTGCTGCTAAACATCTATTAGGATCTGCACCTCCAGACTCGTGAA
The DNA here is from genome assembly GCF_000690725.1 of Stegastes partitus. Classification (NCBI taxonomy): domain Eukaryota; kingdom Metazoa; phylum Chordata; class Actinopteri; family Pomacentridae; genus Stegastes; species Stegastes partitus. Next base: position 101,363 of record NW_007579852.1, read on the forward strand.
CAGTTTTTACCCATGTGCCATTAATGAACTGAACTCTCACTAGAAATGATGTAATATCACACAAAATTGCAATAATGTCATCAGCTTATTTATGCTGCTACCAGTTTATTTATTCCATGTGAGTAGTTGGGTTATTTGGTCATTTTATCGTGCACTTTTATTCTTTTGTACTACAGAGAAGAGTTGCTCTAAAACTTCGCTGTACACCTGCGCAAAAGCAATAAGGGCATTTTTATTCTATGATGTGAACCCCGTAAAGCAAAAATAAATCCGTCAGTCTCTAGTTGTGGTCACACTGCCATCAATAATAAAAGTAATCCACCTGTATTCAGTCAATCCGATGCTGGGAGTGCACGAAGACTCTGTGTTCACTCTTGCAGCAGAACATTTTATGAGTTTTAGACATTTTAGAGGTGGCAGAAGCAGCTGTAGACAGTAAATAAATGTGGTGGAGTGAGATGCAGCAGCTAATTCTGAATGAGTCACCTGGAAGCAGGATTAGACAAAGTTTAAACTAGATGATTTTTGGTTGTTTAGCTCCTATTTACATGTGAAATACAATTCTGACTGGTTCACAGCTTTTATTGTACACAATAAAATGGATTATATGAGACCTCAAAGTGTTAGTATTGCTGCTGGTTTTGTAGTAGTAGTAGTAGTGAGTACTACATGGCTGTTCAATGGGACTGCTGTACTAACCATGTGTGGTCTGTGGTCACTTTGTGTAACTACGTACGCAGCTTTCCTCATACGCAGGGTTGCTAAACGGGAACAAAGTGCTTTTATTGGGGGGTTGCGAGACTCCTTCATTAAAAAAAAATGTTTGACTAAGAGCCTGAACTTTGCACCCGCGTAAGACATTTCTGCTGAATCACACCTGACGTTTGGTAATTTGACAGCTCGCGGAACTTGTGTCGGGTTTCTTCAAACAGTTTTGGCTAGCTGTTATCCGTTTAAATCATTGGCGATGTAGCTAAGTGGTAATTTACGACAGCGAGTAGGTTATATGTGTACAAATTCCACAGCCAACTGCTATTAAAACCAAGCTGATTTTACACGCCATTAGCTTTTCATCTGTCAAACTAGCTGCCATGAGTTACCACAAGCTAGCCAGGTTAGCAACAGTTGCGCTAGCTGACAGACGTTAAACCGCCGGGGTTTGGGACTTGTCGGGAACGCGGAGGCTAGCTCTGCTAACTTCAATTCGTTCCTTACCGAGTCTCGGGCCAGGCAACTGTTGGCCGAATTCCGAAGCTTGGTCCGCGGCCTTCCCCGTCCCGTCGGCCCGGTCCGACTCCAGTCCCGCCAGGAGTTTGAGCAGAGCCTCCTGCGGGACCTTGCAGCCTCATCCCTTCAGGTCCGAGAAGGATGTGAGACGGAACCCGCGCTCCAGGCCGTGCTCCTCGGGTTTAAAAGGCTTGTATCCCGGGGGAAAGCACCCCTCAGTGCCCACAACCTCCACCGAGGGAGGCGGGGAAGTTGAGCCCGACATGCCCGCCCGGTGACCGCGTACACACAATGCCAGGCGCGGTGCTTACACCGGTAAATAAAGACACGGAGATGAATGGAGCGTGTCTGGAGAGCGCTGCGTGAAACAGGAGACCAGCGTAAAGTTAGCCAAAATAAAGCCAACACAATTTCCTGGAGGAACTTTCAATTTAAAAATATAATTTGCATTTGTGCGGGCCTAAACACGACTTACAGATTCCAATCATTACATTTTTAGCATAATCTTGATATTTGACTTGCTTTAGCGCCATGATTTAAATTATGACAAGTATCAGAGATGTGGGGCAGACGCTTTATTTTGAAGGCGATGATGATTTTCCGGATCCTCTTTGTTCGGCTGTACAACTTGACGCAGCACAGGACGGTTAGAGCGGCACCATCTTCTTCCGCTGTCAGGTGGATTTTTTTCCATGTATGATCGATCTATCTATCTGTAGCGGGATTAAAACTCAAGGAAAATAAGAACATTTTGCTATATACACTGTCACTGCATTATTTGTTTTTAATATTGCAGGACAACTTTAAAGAAAAAAAAAATCCCCCTGAATGGACGCAAATGGTTTCTCCCAGGTTGTACTACGCTCGCTGTATGAAACACACGAGGGCTAATGAATAACTGGTTTATTTCGTAAATCTCCGACAGTTTGAAGCAATATTCTTTGCAACGAATGATATGTAATTACAGACAACAGTCACACAAACTGTGAAGGAACCTCAATGTGCTTACATTCAGATAGATAAATAGCTAAGGTGGCACAGGTAAGGGGTAAGACCGAATAAAGGGCCACAAAAGGGAGGCGTGGTGGGTTCAGGGTCAAGTCTAGCATCAGAGATAAAGCAGTCAAACGTGTACACAGGCACAGAACACAGAGAATGGCTACTTTTTTTCAACAAGAGTAAATCCATCTCTAATACATAATAATAATAATACATGTTTTGAGGTAATGCAGACAGCTACATTTACAACCAAAACATATTTGAATATTATTTAAAGCTCACTAGATTATTCACATGTGTGTTCTCCTTTGTCGAGGGGAAAAGAAATCCTCTGAATTGTCTCTTCTTTTTGACATGGCGTCACCCTAGGTCCAATGATTGCTGATGTGTCGATGGATGAGATGATGCAGTCAAAGTGTACACATTGCACTCCCCAGTGTGTAGCTGCTTGAAAAACGGGACTGAGGCAGGAGATCAGGGATCATGTTTAAATACTGATTGACATGAGTGTGCCATCTCATAGGCAAGGCACAGGGAAAGAAAATTAAAAGGTGCTGGGAGGAAAAAAAAAAAAGGATGATGAGAAAACAGTGGAAAAGCTGTAGCAGAAACTGAATCCTTGGAGCATTTGTGGGGAAATTTCATGCTGGTTACTGTCATCTGATTGCCTTGAAATGACGTGTGTGTATTCCAACATATTTGATTTCTAAAACGGTAACATCCACGCTATGTGTTCAGGTTCGTGTATGTGTGTTTGCATGGCAGAGAGAGATTAAAGTGCAAACACCAGACATGTAGTTTTCCAGGCAATGCCCAAAACTGGGAGCAGACACACTAAATGTAAATATACTATATACAGTATATCTGTGGTGTCACGGTGCACTGAACTAGGCTCATGTTACTGTATACAGTCCATGACATGAATCTGCAGCGTGTCCATATCTGGAGCCAGGTACTGGCACTTAGGACAACATAAATCTGGCAGCTCCTCCGCTCCGACAGCTCCTTGATCACCAACTGGTACCAGACCCTGATTGCGGAATGAGGGGGCAGGAGGCACCGTGTTGAAGGCTGCACCAGAGAACACACCTGAGGCGAAAAGAGGAAGAAGGCATCTCAGAACAACTTCTTACCAGACAAAACTCTTGAGAAATGATTTGTGCAGTTATATTTCTTTCGAGCAAAACGCCATCTGCAATAGCGCACTACCAAAATGTGCAATTACACATTATTCTGGTGGTAGATCAGAAATAATAATGTGTACCCCATGTTAAATATGTCATCTTCTTATGAACCCTGTCAATGGATGTATCTGTTGTTAGTTTCTATTTATTTTTAATGTATTTTCATTTGTTAAAGATCTCCTCCCAAAATGTGCACTTTGTTTGTGCTCATAAAACAACAGAGAACACAGAGGCAAAGCTTTGACTCCGTCCTGTCTGTTCTGTGGGCCACTTATTCCTTACCCTGAACATTTAAAGCAGACATCTGTACATTTCTGGTCTTCAAAACTAATGAAACAGAAAGGAACTTAATGTGTAGTGTCAGGGGGAGGAGGGAAGTTGTTGTTGCACATTGTCACACAAATACAGGTGATGGATTTTGGCTTCAGATTTTTCCACATTAAAAACTAACTGCACATTTAATAAGCCTTGTGTGTGTTTAGTCAGCAGAGATGCTCACCCACGGAACTCTGCAAAACCAGAACCCAACTTTCATCTCTACTGGTGGGTTTGTTTTACCCTTGTATCGTAGCATATCTATTACACTTCTCTGAACGCACGGCGCATCATCTCGATGCACCTGAACACATCATCAGTGACGTTTTATGAGGAGTTCCGGGTCTTTTAGCATCATATACCCAGGCGACCCAGCGAAGGGTTGATCAAAAACCCCAGTTATAAACACCCAGTTGTAGGGAGGAGATTCACCTGTATCACGGCATCTCTAGTTCTCACTGACATCTGCTTTTAATACATTTCTTGGGTCTCTAGAGCTTTCAATTTCATCTACCTGCCTCCACCTGCTCACAAGGATTTTCATTACAGTTATTTTTGCTATTTTTTGTCTTCTTAGAGACAAAATGATGGATCCGTATATCAAGAAAAAAAAAATCAGCAGATTTATTGATAATGAAAATACTTAAGTTTCAGCGACATGTGACTGAACTGTCTTTGTTTTTCAGCAGTGACAGGTGCGCTATCAGTTTTCCCAGAGCAGACTATTCATTTATTAATATATTAATGCATTTGCCTTTGTTTCAGACATTAAAGATTTAAAGATAACTAGTGTAACCTCACATCGAAGGGTATGTTGTTTTAATGCGTAGGTTTTTGATCGCTTGCATTGGCTGAGATGTACCTTGAGGAGGGGGAATGTGCGGCGGCCGTGCAGGAAAGTCTTCCAGGTGTCTCCGCTGCATTTGATCGATACATGCCCTGAAACAGAGGTGAACATCGACAACTTTCATGTTTAATCGCACCTTAACAAATGTCAAAGGCAAATATCTACATGTGGTAATGTGCAGAGGACAAATGCTGATCCTGCTGACTTTGGATATAAAGTCCTGGCAACAGTCCTGCCTTTGATGACGTCTGCAGTAAAGCTAAAGTCGCCTAAAGATGCTGATCCAACATTTGATTAGCAATTGAGATTGAGGGAGAGAAATTCAGCGCACAAGGACGAAGTCACCCTGGATGAGAAATTACATTAACTTCATTTTTTAAATTTTTTTTTGTACCGTGATGTGGCTTCTTGCTTGAGCCTCTCGATCTTAGTCATGGCCTCGTTCAGCTTATCCTGCAGCTCCTCCTTCTTCTGGTTCAGCTTCTCTCTCGCTTCTCGCTCCGCCAGGAAGTCTGCCTTGTAGATCTCAGCCTGAGCAAAGGCAGCGACAGAGAGGAAGATTTGACTTTCCAGCAGCCATCTAGCTTTACCTCAGTATCTCTGTATTTTTTTAAAGCATGTGAAACTGTGGCTTATGCAGTAGATGTTCAGACGTGTGATGTACATTGTTGTATTTAAACAACACTGAGTTTTCCCTGTGGATTGTGTAGCCGGATGGAACAACAAACACCTTGGATCTGTGACAACACATCACACCATTCAGTTGTTTTCTCGTGTAACTTAACCCACAGTCCTTCTTTTGTTACCCGTTCTCCGTCTGTGTCTGGGACAAGTTCCTGGATCTAATTGTCATCAAATATTGATTTTATCAACACCTTAAAGCTGTAGCTATGGAACAACTGACGGCTGACAGGTAACGCCGTATACTTATTCTGTTACCCGACAACCCAAACGGAGAAATGTGTGAAGCAAAACAACTACATTGTGAATTTGATTGTGTTACAGCACAGAACAGGTGATGACAGAGAGGACGAGGACAAAAAAAAACAAGGCTGTCACTCTGGATGTTGGCAGAATTAGATGAGATGTGTTTAACTTTCTGTAATCACACACTGTAATCCTCCAACAAGTCTCCAGCCACTGATAACTGCAGATGCACTCAACAGGTAACTGGACCTGAGGCTTCAGGCGACAACTTTGAAGAAGCCAAACAGACTAGACATTAAATTTTGCAAATGTGTCGAAGGGAAATTTTACATCTTAACTCTTAAAAAACTGCACACGACCTTCCTTTGCTCTAAAAACAGCTTCAGTTCTTGGTCACAGTTTCCACAAACTGTTGTAAACCTTCCTCTGACATTCGGCTCCACAATGACAGGATTCATCATTACTGCAGATTTAATCGCTGCTCATTCTCTCGTTCTACCACATCCCAAATTTGTTCTTCTGGATTCAGATTGGCTGCCTCGTGAGGCCACTGTCATGTTCATGAAACTAGTCTGACACGAATCTTGCTTTGTGACACGGTGCACTATGGAATTAATCAAACCAACGAGCCAAGACAACATTCCTCCCACTGTCACAGCAGCAGACTTGAGGTTGGGTTCATGAACTCATAGCTAATGTCCAAATCTGACTCACCACCTGCAACCTCAGCAGAAATTCATATCTTGTCCAATTCTGGTCAACGTCACCCTTAAATTGCTGTTTTCTTTGAACCCAGTGTGATTCATCTGCTTTAAAGCGGAACATGTTTCGAGTTCAAGCTGCTTTCCTGCTCAGCACCGAGTGGTCGTCTGAGGTACTGCTTTTTTGCACAGTTCTGAGGAAACTCTAAAGACTGCTGTGGTGCAAAATCCAGGAGACCCACAGCTTCAGAAATACTCAAACCAGCCTGTCTGCCACAAACAGTGATGCTACACTCAGAGAGATCGCATTTGGCCTCATTTCGCCGAAGCTCCTGACCTCGATCTGCAGGATTTGATGCCGCCTGAATAAGCAGGTGTTCCCAGTTAAGTGCCACCTGAGTGGGATTACAGCGTCACATAATGAGGAATCCGAGGCATCAGAAAAATAATAACAGGGAACAGTACCACAAAAGCATAAATGTCCATATTTCCTACAGCGCCAGGTTGATTGTGTCAGATCTGTTCAGTCAGGCCGCTAAACAGATATTAGTAAAATACAGTTTTGCTGCTTTCTAACGAAAATGAGGGAGCAGAAGTAGTAATTCGGTCATTTTTATGGTGTTTTGTTGAGCTTGTTATAAATATATGTTAGCCCCTTTCTTTGCTGTTCGTTGCTGTCACTCTCCATTGCCTCCATTAAATAAAAAAGCGTAAAAATGTCCAAAACAATCGGCTAAAATTTAACAACTACATGGTGTAGTCTCACTCAATGACCTTGAAATCCTAAGAAGCAATTCTGTGTCAACTTTGTAGAAGAAAGGTTGAGCTAGTGGGCTTACATACTGGGACTTTCAGGTTTTTTTGCAGACAACAGATGGTATCAGTTAGAACGAGGAGGGTAGGTGTATTTGTCCTGAACTGTTTAGTGCACAATGTTCGGTTTGGTATGAAGGAATGTATTCCAGCAAGACAAAGAGGCTAAAAAAAAAAAAATCCCCCTTTTTATTTGAATTATTAAATATTTATGGCTTCCATTGTGCTGAAAACTAACTGAACTGCAAGAAGCAAGAAGAACAAAATCATTATTGAACAGAAGAAGTCAGGAGCCCAATATCACCCCATATCAAACGGTGATATGAAGTAAACAGTGCTGCACATGTAACTAGTTTTTTCCACAACAAGCACAATAGTACCTGAGCAGTGAGGACCGGAACAGTCTCCAGAGAGCCTTTCTGTTGTTCCACCTCCTCCTTCAGTTTATCAATCAGGTCCTGCTTCAAGGCCAGAGCTCGCTCTGCCTCCTCCAGTCGGCTGCACAGATCTCCTCCCTAGAAGACGAGCGCGAACGCACACATAGAACAATTTTAGCACACAAAACCAAATGGCAAAAAAACAATGAGAGTAAAACAAAATGTTACTGTGTATGTACCTCACTCTTCAGTTTGGAATCGTAGTCTCTGAAGAGGCATGTGTAGGCATGCTGCAGCTGTGTCAGTTTTTTCCTAAGACAAAGAAAAGTGAAGCAGAATTCTAACACAATGGGCTGGTAACATATCAGAAATGATGCAAGTGAGTAAAACAGTTAACACAATGTTAATACCAAAATAAACTATTCAACGACAGAGTTACCACTGCTTTTTACTGTATGGGAGAGAAGAGGGGAGTCTCTCTGGAGCAGATAAATCTTTCTAAACATCATTAGGTCAAACATGCAGAAATCTCAGAATGTGTTGGACCCACTTCTCCTCTGTGACCACATGTCTCTCTGTCTTCAGGGCCTGCTCCAGGCTCTGGGTCTGCAGCAGCAGCTTGTCCATGGCCACATGATGCTGCTTCCTCTGCTGCTCCTGCTCTCGCTCTGCCGCCTGCAGGGCCTTTACTTTACTGCACAGTCTGCACACAGAGCACACAGAAACACCTCAGCACACCTACAGGCCAACACGGCTAAGGCTGTATGTAAAACTCTGCGGTGATGTGACAACTTACTTTTCTTCCAACATTTTGCGCTCCAGCTCGCTCTTGTCCAAGCAGCTCTGCCTCTCTTTCAGTTCTCCCAACAGGGAGGTCGCCTGAGCTTTCAGGGCCTCGGCGTCCTTGGCCAGCTGCAAAAACACACAGAGCTTCAAGGCATCTGACTGGCTGTGAATACAAGTCTTTAAATATTCGAGTAATAATCGCGGCTGCTCAGATTTCACACCTGAGCACAGTCCTTGTCCTTCTGTTTGAGCAGAGCTTCAGTTCTGTCTCGCTGAGCTGAACTCTTCTGCAGGTAGTCGAGTTTCTCCTCCAGCTCCCGATACCTACACAAAAACGGATTTGTAACTGCCAGCTAAGCCCAGTCATTTTAAAAAAGTACAGCAACTCTTGTTTTATTTTATTTTTAATACATTGAAATTATTTAATTTATCAGACACTGCAAAACCAGAAAGAACTGTCGATTTTCCTTGAACTTCTCTGTGATGTGCCGCTCCGTCAGAAGACTTAACCAAGTCTAAGCTTATCATGAATATTCATCAATGTCACGTCATTCTTTAGGTCTCATCTAAAAGGTTTGTTCTAATCAGATTCTGTAGAAATTAATGCGTGGCTGAAGATGGTTTTGTGGAACACTTTTGTGTCTTGTTGCTGCTCATAAACGATCAACGTGATGGAAAGTTCCTTCACATCAGTTTCAGACCGGTAGCTAGAAGAATAGAACGCCTGAATGTTGTTGAGTAAGATCCCATAAAACACTAATAATATTAAGAATATTAATGTAGAACAGCTTAATAAATAAAGGCATAAAAGAGAAACTCTGGAGTGAGACGAGCAACAAAAAAAACCCTGCATTATTTGATTCTTTTCAAACACGATGCAGTGCCTTTGGGATGAAGCCAAAGTGCTACCACTTGCTTAATACAGCGTCGACTATATTAAGCAAGTAAATAGTAAAGTTGTGAAAAATAATTGCATTTGTAATCTGAATAAACACAAATATATGCTTCTATAAGTTATTCTGCGCTACAACTAAGTATAAATAATTTCTTTCAAAATGACGGTGAAAGTTGCCAAAACAAAACTTTCAATTCATGGAAAATCCTTCAATGAATCAAAGACGTGTTATGATATTTACGACACAACATAAAACAAAATTCACGCTGGATGGAAGATAATCTGTCTTGGTTACAGTCAAACAGAAGATCCCATGAAACGCAAGCCCCTTTCAGACATGCACGTTTTTCTGTTAATCTGACAGCATCTCGATGTGCTGGCTTCACGTCTGAAGTTGTGACGGCAATCTGGTCGGTCAGACTAATAAGATTTCACTTTTGTTACTGCACAAGTCCTCACGAACAGCAGCCACATTAATGAATAATGCACCGGTACTGGTCTAGAAACATCACAAAAAGCAAAAGACAAGAGTTTGCACACCTCTCTCATTCACTTTGCTCCAAAATTTCACACCTGTTCTCATAAAAATAAAACTTTACAGCAAAGGACACAACGGCTCAGATGCAACATTAATAAATGTACTGTCCAGTTCTGAAGCTCAGTGTGTTGCTCCCAGCTGTTTGTAGGAGTCTTTCTTCTGAGTTTATTAAATATCTGCAGCGTCAGACAGCAGCAAGATCCAAATGAGCATCTCCAGACAGACACACTCATGCTCATGGAACAACAGCAGTAACTTCAGTAACAATTAGTTTTGATGATCAATGATCCCTGACATGGAGGCGGGATCAATAGGAGTATATAATCTACAGTTAAATCATTTCTACAGAGCAGCTGTCTTTAAGTACATTTTTTTTTACATTTTACTGGTCATAAAGTTATAATATGATCACGCATGGATGGAAATTTCCTTGTTTACAAAAATCACAAATAACCGTGGCTGTTGATATTTGGACAGTTTGATAAGCTGCAATAAAGCTGCTCTATTATTATATTATATACAGTGCATTCTTGTTCTTACAAAGTGCAGTTTTATTTTATTCTTTTCCTTCGATGGTGCAATTTCAATTTAACATATTTCTAGTGCATTTTTTTGTAACGACTTTTTGCTTTTTTGTCGTATGCTGCTAACCCAAAGAGCTGCTAAACTAGATTTTGTTGTTGTTTAACAATGACAATAAAGATCTATTCGACTTTAGATGAACTTTTCTGTTGATTACTGCGCCTTGTGGATCACTTGTTGTACTGTCCAATCTGCTGTGAGAAACATTAAAAGTGACCTATGCCTGAATGACAGAATGCCGTCACGTCCACGGATCGATGAAGCAGCTTCGTAACACATCAAATGTCTGAAAAGGGCTCCACAGGAAACAAGATGAGTTAAAAAAATAAGAAACAGGCAGGTAGAGCTGCTGCCAGTTACACAGTGATGGAGAGAGGAGTGTAAAAAGCCGACATGCACACAGTGAGAAAGAAAAGCCACACAGAGCTGTGGGCTCACCTGCCCTGTGTGGCCTGAAGCTGCTCTGTGAGTTTAGCCAGGCTAGAGCTGGAAGAGGGAACAGAAAGAGAGGCCGGAGGAGGAGGAGGAGGAGGAGGAGGAGGAAGACATCTCAAACGTCAGGCAGAAATCAAAAAGTGCACATTAGAGTCCTTATGCCACAGAGGAGAATCATCTGCAGATATACTGTACAGTTAAAATGAATGACTCAGACGTTTAGTAGAAGGTCAGTTTAGTGCTGTTAGTTTAAGACAATGCACTGACGCTTGCATGAAAGTGAAAATGCACCGTACCAGTCAGAGGAGTGCTGCGCCTCAGAGCGATGTGGAACAACCTCCTCAGGAGCGCCGCTTGCCTGAAAAACATTCAGGCACAAATGAGGAAAGGGTTCTTGTTTCATATCATAACACCACTACCATCATTCACGAGCAGGAAAAATAACACCAGGTGGAGCTCGGTGGTTTGGTCCATTAACTATTAGTTATGAATGTCCTGCTCATAGCTACTGTTTACAGACAAACTAGTGTATTTGCAGACAGGAGCTGTAATAAACATCTTCCATAAACATGCCCAGTTTCTCCGTTATACTGAAAATGCCAGAAAAATGTACTATTTTGCTGAAAAAGCTAAGCTAAGGCTATCACTAAGAGGTTAACTGTCAGGGTTGTAGCTAAAGCTATTTGGACAACCTGTAGCATACAGTAACGCCTTTTCAGCAGAGACACAACCTGCAAAAACTGAACAAGAAACACAGTCCATCGCCACAAACAGGACATTGGCTGCTTTCACAGGAGCCGAGGCTACGCTAACGGCTGGCGGCTCAGTTAGGAGGCAGTCAGAGATTACCCTGAGTGTCCAACACTTTATACTGCTTAAAGACCTAAACCTTAGTGGGCAAGAAAAGTGAAATTCCCTGATATCACCACTGGTAAAAGATAACATTTAATGGGCTCCAAACTTGGGTTGTTTGTCTTTCCTTGATGACCAATAATTGGCATCTACCCTGAAAATCCCAAATCGGTCAAATCTTATTGTTTAGATCCCAAAAATCCCAAACAAATCCATGGCACTCTCTTTTTTTTCTAAGAACTTTAAAGCCTTTAGTATCCTTACATGGTCACGTTTAGCATTACAATTAAGCTATATAAACGAGTCAAACAGATCTCAAAGTGGTCCTTTTCTAGGGATGTTCCACGAATAGAAATCTTAAACTTTGACATGATGTTATGATCTACAAAGGGTGTAAACATATTAAAAACTACAGTAGAAGTCATGGATGTTGAATTAAAGACAAGCATAATATACAATAGTAATGGTCACAGCAAGGAAACCATTCCTCCAATATGTCAAAGCTGCAAAATTTTAGAATACAAGAAATACAGAATAAGGAGTCTTGCAGAGACCGGGTGTCACATTAGGTTTCCAGGTTAGCAGAGGGAGTTTCCTAGCAGTTATCAGTGCTCATGGCAGGTGTGTAAAGCAATAAGATTATCTTCAAGCTGTGGTGAACAAGGCTCTGATAAGGATGATGCTGTGTTTGGTTGTATTTTTTTGTTTTGGCCTTAGTGACACCTCAGCAGATTGTCTCCAGCGTTACCTGTGCCTGGGCCAGTTTGGCTCGGAGCTGGTCGATACAGCGACGCATTCGCTCTCTATCCACCTCTCCTTCATCCCTCTCCCGCTCCAGCTCTTCGTTCTTCCTCCTCAGCTCTCTCATCCCTTCTTCCATCTTCTCTTTGTGGCTCTTTAGCAGCTGCAGGAACTCGTTTGCACCTTCCACAGGCTGCAGAGAAAAGGAGCACAAAGCAGAAACAGCAAGGTTGTGAGAGTTTTGCATCAGGAGACGCAGAGGGATTCTGAAATCAAGTGTTAGGTATGAACTCTCTGAACCCAAAAAGTCGTCAGCAGCTTTAAAAGCCCTGTTTTCTTTGTTGTTGTTTTTTTTAAATCACTAAAACTACTTAATTTATCAGAAGAATCCAACAATCACTAAACTAACTATGAACAACCTTTGGCTTTGTCTGGAAAAAAACCCAAATCTAAGCATAAAATGTGAAACGTCATGCTTCAGTTAAAAAAATAAACAAATAAAAAATTACAGTTTTAACTGACTGGACTCGAAAAATGTGAGATTCTGCAGTGACCTGGTGCAACGGTGAAGCTGTTAGTGACTCAGCTGTGACTGACAGACAAGAAACTTGTCGGCTGAAGTGCAGGCTGTGTTTACACAAAGCAGACAGGAGGCAAGGATGGGAACAAACAGCTTATTTCATCAAAATAAC
>NW_007579853.1:0-16059 GCF_000690725.1 Stegastes partitus
ATGTCGAATGTTTGGCCTCAGAGTTGTCACAGATGAGAGCTTTAAAGAAAGAACGAGTCAACACGAAAAACATTTTGAATTTAAATTCAAGCATCCGAAACCAACTTTCTGATTTCCGTCAAGGACACGACGACATCAGAACGACGCTGCCGAATCTCCAGAAACGGATGCAGACGAAAGTTTATTAATGATCTCTGAATATAACGCTCATTATTCCCAGCTCATGTTATCTATTGGCTAGAAAAGAAAAAAGATTAATGATGATGGCGATACTGTAGTGAGGCTCCGTCCTTGAAAGGGAAAATTGTAATTACAACTTGCCTATCTGCTGTGTTTTTTTTTTTTTTTTCTTTCCTGTCTTTCGGAGATGCTACCGAGAAATAAACAAGGCTAAAACATAATCTGTTGCTCTGAGGGGTAATGAGTAATAACAAGGCAGAGACGAGCGGTGGTATGCTCTGTTGCCATGGATACGAAAACAGATAGTCTACTCGCTTTATGAAATTTTCTTTCTCCGACTCCCACTTTTCCCCCCGCCGACTCCTCTCAGATCCAACGCGATGACAGTTTGTCAAATAAAAAGCCTCCATAGCTCCCATTCAGGAGTACCTTTCCAAAAAAAAAAAAAAGGAATAAAAGCCGCCTTTCATAACCTCCAAGTGGAAAAAGATAAAGAATAAGGCGAGGTGAAAAAACACTATCGCTCAGAAGTGGGGTGTAACTACTGTCCACTTTCCTCCGCTCAATGCAGCGCCACAAGCGAGCCGGGCTTTCCAAAATGTTACGCATCGGCTCGACTGAAAGGGCTCCTTTTACCGCTTCCTTTTCTTTTTTTTTTTTTTTCCTCCCTTCGTCTTCGGGCTGCTGCTTTGCTTTCATTGCGTGAAGGCTCCCATTCTTCGCGGCTCTCTCTCTATTCCAGACTCAGCTTGGACCCGGCGGGGAGCTTAGCGGGTCCAAAAGTCACGCTGCTGAGCGACAAACAGCGGCCGCGGGTAAAACCACGCCGTCCCCGCGTCCGGAATTTTTTCAGATTTCGTGCATGGACGTTTGTTTTCGCAATCGAGTGTTGTGCAGAGACGAAGAAAACAAGAGTGAGGAGGTGATGGAAGGTCCAGTGGATTCATGGAGACGGGCCAGCTGGGAGTTTGTTTTGGTTTTTTTTGCTTCCACTGATACAGAAGAGAGACAGATGCCACGACAGATACCCAAAAACCGCCCAGTCGTCCATTGACGGGAATAATTAAGCCGCCTGTCCACATCGGGACGACTTCCCGAACTTTTCTTTGTCCCTCTTGAAAGCAGAAATCTCTCCACGCCAAATATATACATATTTATTTTAACTTCAACTCTTCTTTCCATTAGCATCTCACTGCTAATCGCTATCCTCAACTCGCCATCGCACCTTCCAACGTTCATTCACCACAACACGCCGCAAAAACCAGGCGAGACAAGAACTCATTGTTTAACCCTATTCGGGACTTTTGGACCCCGGGTCATTTGATTTAGGTGACAAATATTGTTTTTTTAGTTTTCAGGATTTTTTTGTCACGCATTTGGAATCAAAAATACGTCAACTTATCCGAAAATTTATTTAACGTAGTATGAAAGTCTACAATGAATACCAACAAATATTTTGCACGTATTCTTTCTTGGGGTCCAACAGACTCCGAAAGACCTTCTATGTACGGAAACATGAAAGTCCGGAATAGGGTTAAGAAGCTAATTGGTCCACATGGTGTTTTCTATTTGCTAGAAGACATATCATGAGCATTCCTGCCTTTCAAATGCATCGACGCGAACATGAATTTGGACTTTCAGACGTAACAAACTGACAGATTGCAAGGTGAGGTTTCCAAAATCAGCTTCCAGGTTGAACATGTGCGCCCAACTTACTCAAATACTACAAATGTGCAGCACAGAGCAGCTCTACAGTCTTAGAACAGAGTTGTCGGTGAGCTGGTGTGCTCCAGCTGCAGCAAAAGGTTTATTTTCACGAGAAAATAAACACCTGACTGCTAATCTGTCTCCTCAACTCACCATCGCAACGACAACGTTCGTTCACAAAATAAGACGGCGATATCAGACATTGAAGAACTTATTGTTAAACAAACTAAATGGTCCACATGGTGTTTTCTATTTGCTAGAAGACATATCATGAGCATTCATACCTTTCAAATGCATCGACGTGGACGCGAATTCAGACTTTCAGATGTAACAAACCGACAGATTGCAAGGTGAGGTTTCCAAAATCAGTTCCCAGGTTGAACATCTGAGCCCAACTTACTCAAATACTACAAATGTGCAGCACAGAGCAGCTTTACAGCCTTCGGACAGAGCTGCAGGTGAGCCGGTGTGCTCCAGCTGCAGCAAAAGACTTATTTTCAAGAGAAAATAAAAACCTAAACGTGCAACTTTTCCTCCACATGGATGGGTTTTTTAGGGGTTAACTCGGCGGCCACTTCTGCCCAGAGCTGTTTTTTTTTTTCCCTTTATGCTAAGCTAATTGCCTCCTGAATAAGATCCAAAATTGAATCTTCCAAACTCTCCTGCGCGCCACAACAAAGTACAGTTCAAAGAGAGACGGCACAAGGACGGGCAGAGACGCATTTCTTTAGCGCTGATCAACAAATGCCCATTCATCGAGTTTCACAAAAGGTTTGAAGGCCGAAACAAATCAGCATTTATGAAAACCCAAGTAAAAGTATTTCTGAAAGCATTGTGCTGCTGCTGCTGCTGCACTGAAACAGCTGCGCGCACAAAACAGCCGGTCTTACGGCCAGACGACTTCATAGGAGGTTTAACGTGCAATCAATATACACTCACGCATTGTTGTCATCGGCCTATTTCACAGATTCACACTTCCTTCATCTCTCCTCGCCAGCGCCTCGTCACGTAATGGTCTGGTTGTGCATGAATACGATGAATCAATGCACTTTTTTCGACAGGTTGGAGGATAAAAGGCCCACCTTGACGTCCACGTGGGCCATGAGGACGGCGAAATTGGTGAGGTGTGTGCAGGAGCACGTGGTGTGGGTCCGGTTGGTTCCCAGCAAGCGGCAGTCCTGCGTCGACCAGAAGCCCGTCATGGTTCGCTTGGAGTAGCTCCAGAACGAACAGTTGGGGTTGAAGTTCTCCTCAGATTGCTGTTGGAAAGAGGGGGAAAGAAGACACAATTAGGTGTGAAATATCTCCACCTTCCTTTGTGCTCCATCCTCAAAAAGAGCTAATTTCTCCCCCTTTCGCCGTCTGAAGTGACTCGCAGGTGCTTGTGCTGTCATAAAGCATCAAGCGGGCCCCACATGCCTGTTTTTCATTGTGTTTTCTGACCTTTCTCTTTAACTTTCACTGCGTGACGACGGACTGCCCTACTGTTTAATGGGCACCGCCGCTGTCTGCCGTCCTAATGACGCCTCCCCCTCTGCTATCTCGCTTGCCATTTCATAAAAGTCATCCTCGAGGTTGGGTAACACACGAGCACAACAAAACCTAACTGCTGATAAATAGAAACATCACCGGCCTCTTTTCTTTTTTTGTGTGTGTGTGTGCTTCAACCCCTCTCTCGAGTCCAATTTCTTTTTCTAGAAACAAAGAGATCCCTTCCTCGGCGACTCCCTCGGCTTCCAAGGTTATCTGCCGTCGCGCTATAAACACGGCGCAGGTTTTTCATACTTTCACACTGGCTGTAGGGTGATTAGGCCCGATAAGCCTTATCCTCTGTGAATGTAAATTTGCCGCTGATTGCGTTTACCCTTCACACACCCCAAACCCTGCGTAAAATATTCCTCGGCAAAGGAGATGGGATGACCCTCCGTCCCATTAATGACTTTAATTGGTCCCATTAAGTGGCGAGGCAAGGAAGCGAAACAATAACTAGAGGACACATCATCATCCCAGCAGACCGGTGATCCAAAACCTCATGGTTGAGAGGGGGACTTAACTGCAGGAATACAGGAAACAAACACGTCTGACATTCGTTTTCAAGGGCAAAGTCGATAGAAGTCGATTTTTGCATGCAGGAGATAAATCATAAATACCTCTGATTCGGTACGGAAGCCTAAACAATCATCCGCTTTATTGCGACTGCACAGGTCTGATTATTTTCCCCCACAAATATCGGCGTTATTTATGACGGTTTCGGAGACGAATGAAGTTTTTTTTTTTTTTTTAGCTCTGCAGAGAATAATCTCGCTTAAACGGGAATCTCTTAACAGCCGCTCTGATTGGTTTGCAGGAATAAGGAGGCCTTGATGTGATGTGCCAGTCAATACCGTGCGTCAATATTGCATCCAATCAGGCTTAATTAATTGAGGAAGGAAAATTATAATCATGATTATTGTGCGATTAATTGTACAGCCCCCGGTGTACACAGACTACACTCTGTATGGAAATGTCTGGATGTTTACGATGAAAACGGCTGGCAGCTCCTCCGAAAGGGCGCCGTTTTATTGAAACGACTTGATCCGAGCGAGAAAAAGGGCATAAAAGCTCCAGTACCCCAACATTAGACCAACAGTAAAAATTAGAGAGTCCAAATTAAAAATTACTCTTAAGGCAGGTGAGTCAGAGCAGTAACTGCGCTGACATTGTCCCCCTGACATTTTCCCACCGTTTAATTTTGACATCCACAAAAGCTATCACCCCTTCTTTTATTGTATTTTATTTTTTTTCCACTCGCTCCATCCCTCTGAGTCTTTTTTCCGCCGTTGCTGCTTTTTTTTTTTCTTCCAGGTCCCTCCTACACGCGAGACCCGCCGCAAATTCTCTTATGGATGTTCGACATCTCTGATAATTGCTGAAGGCGCTGTTTGTAGACAAAACAGGGATATTTCGAGGGTAGCGGAGCGTGGAGAAGATAATGGAGTCAAGAGGGAAAAGTCACGACTCCCCACAATGACTAAGCAGCCTCCAGTGAGGCCGAATATGACGGATGTTTATTCAGGAGATCAAGGCTGGTGCTCAGACTAATCAACAACAGCGTGCGTCCCTAACATCACCTTGCGAGCAATTTTCTTTTCCGCAATTTAATTTTTCAAACCTTTCCAGGAATAAAACTTCTTCATATTCACTTAATTTTCTTGGTTTGAGACGGGATTATTATTTTTTTTTTTGTCATGCTTCGGGGACACAGAAAATTATGATGAAAGGCTCGATGAAGAAAGTGCATGTGCAAGTGTGTTTCTGTGTAAACAAAGGGAAGGAGACAAAGAGCACATTAGATGCAGAGGCACTCACATCAAAGCCGAGTGGAAACGCATCTCTCAGATACACAAACATACAGACGGGAAGAATTACCTGCAGATGTCTGATGGTGAAAATGACCGGGTCAGAGAGGTAGACTTTGTTCGAGTCCTTGTTGATGGCGGCTGTGATAACCGGAGAGTTGACAATGACGGAGTAATTGGTAGCCATGGCTTCGCTGCCCAGCTTCATGCTGGCGTTCTCCGTCGACAGGTACACCCCGATGTGTTTGTACAGGACGAACGCTATTCGGATTTCGCCTGCAAGGAGACAATTACGGGGAGGGGGGAGAAAAAAAGTGACAATTTGAACACAGCAACACTGCGAGGACGGGCGTTTATGTGCTGCCGTAACAGCATCCAGTCAAGACTCCGGCTGCAGTCATTTTTCTGTCCTTTTTACTCGGACAGCTCTGATTCTGCTGAAACCGTTCACGTTTACTGCACAAATGTCCAGTTTATATATGTCAGGCAGAGTGAAACAACTGCTCTAACATTTGTGCTCTTATCTTTGTGGAACAACAGAATTTACCAATCAACAGGAAAACAGCTGTGATGCTGAACAAATAAATAGCCACGGTCTTAAAGTGTCCTTTATAGGCAGTTGCTAACTGGGTTCATCCACTCCCTTATTAAAGGTACTTCACTTGTTTTCTTGTTGGACTTTTGGAGCTAATACATGAACCAGTGTTTGTGTCGAGACCGAAGGAAGCGATCACCCCCAACTAAGAAACGTGTTAATGCTCAAATCTAAATTCATGCCATAAGAGACTCTGTTTAAATTCATTTTTTGTCCTCTAGTGAGACAACAAGAAGCCAATTTGCTATGAGGTTGCGAT
Source organism: Stegastes partitus (assembly GCF_000690725.1). Taxonomy (NCBI): domain Eukaryota; kingdom Metazoa; phylum Chordata; class Actinopteri; family Pomacentridae; genus Stegastes; species Stegastes partitus. The sequence goes on from NW_007579853.1 coordinate 6,080, forward strand.
AAGGGACGTCAAAAACCTGATCCACAGATTGAGATTAGCCAAAAAAGTTATGTCCAATCCTTTCTTTACATCCGTCCGACAACAGCCCAGTTAAAGTCAACACTTGGTTGGTGGCCTGACTTCAATAAACTTCATCCAAGTCTCTGTCATGGGGCTCCTTTACTAGCTAAACAATGCTACCCGTTAGCCAACACGTCTTCTCCGGTTGCTACCGTATCAAACAGTAAACAACTACCTACAATACTTTAGGAGTGTATAATCTCATGTATCGAGCATCAGCAGAACGTAAACACTCAATGACTCAGATTGGATCGCAGACCGAAAAAACATTGATTGGAAAATGTCTGGCGAGTAATATAGGAAATATATAAGAGCGTGCAGAGTAAGTGCAAAGAGATGTACTCAAACTGAAGCACCGGACATTAGTGTGAAGAGTATGAGTGGATATACAGCCAGGAGATGTTTAAAAGAGGAAGCGAGACAAAACAACTCCCCACGGCGTTGGTTAAGGACATGAATAGAACTCTTTTTGCTCCTTGAGGCGGCCACACATACATCTGGACTTCCGATCAACCTCGTGGATTAGTGGTGGAACGTCTTCAAGAACCAAAAAGAAAAATCCAGCTGCTTTTTACTGAAGTTCTTGGGGTTAGTCTGACCTGACTGACAGCGTCTACAGACTTGTAGCTGCCACTTTACTGGACCATTTTACTGGTATTTGAGGTTTCCAATGATCGGCCTCTTTTAAACACATCTTTGAAGGAGAACGGAGCGACATCGGTTTGTGATGGAATGTGCAATATGTGCAATTTGGGCTTTTCCACACGTGCAGCACTCGAGTCCGAGACGAATTTCCCCGTGGAGACAATAAAATTTATCGTATCGCATCATATTATCCAGTCTGGGACAATAAACAATGTTTATGGTGTGAGTTAGCAAAATGGATTTATTGAAAGCAACGGGCTGCCAGCTTCTTCTTCTTCTTCTTCTTCTTCTCACCTATTTTAAGCTGGAAGCCACTGACGGATGCAGCCGAGTGAGCGTCTCTGCGGCACTGACTGCCAAGCACCTCCACAAACCCACTTCTTTGTTGACTTTCTTTTATTCATCGGAGATTACCGTGTTGACACAGGAGAGAGTCTTCTTCAAACTATTAAATATCATTGTGTGAAGCCTGAGCGCCACGAGGAAACCACGTACACAACGTCCACACGCTGTCGTCGACACACTCTTGGAATGTGACAGTTTTCTGCTTTATAGTGAAGCTTCCTGCTATTCACTCACAGATCGGACCGTCGGATTTCAGGAATGCGAGAAAAAGACTGGAAATAGCGACAAAAAAGAACGCCGCAAATAATAACTCAGCCGAAACCTTGTTAACACAACAATCGCAAATTCACCGTCAGAAAAATGAGACGGGTGTCAAGGTTGCCAGCGGAGTTCCAACACGAGGAAAGAAAAAGGAGAAGGAACTGTTCCTCCATCAACAAACAGTTTAATTCAAAAAAAACACCACACCACAAACACGTCGGAGCATTTTTCCTGTTAATAATTTCCTCCTCTCGTCCCTTCGCCACCTCCCGCCGTCTCACTTCGGAGCACCGATATGAAAGAAAAGTTTGCTCCCGCCGCGACCGAGATCACTCAATCAGATGAAAAGAAAACAATTTGGGTGCCGCGGCGCCGGATGACGGGTGGGAAACATCCGCCACCCCTGCTATAATGATCCGCCCGGGCCCGGCTGGACTCGGGCTTTAGTCATCCAGCTGCGAGACGCCGGGCACAGCTTGAGATCGACTCCGATTTGCATGAGCCGATAATAAAAGTGTAAAAGATGGGGCTGCGCCGCGCCCGAAGATCGCTACGCATTGTGTCTAACTGCCTCATTTACAGTTTAGAGGTGGCGCTTGAATGCCACTAATTCTACGGCCGGGGCCCCATTTGAAGGCGGCGAGCGCCTCGTATGTAGATCAACAAAGGATTTGGGTGTCGAACTGAAAGCCATTCACAGGCATGTGTAATAAAAAATTCCTGCAAAAAAAACCCAAGTGAAATGATAAATTACAGCAGATCTGAGGCGCCTGAGAGTGTCTCATGCAACACAATATTCCCATTGTCGCATTTTGTCTGCTAAATTCATCACAACCCTGAATAAGACGCAGCAACAATACGAGGAAAACGATAAAAGCAGTTTGGATTTCTTACCGTTCCGTCCGTGCTGCTTGAGCGTGTTGGCCGACAGGTGGATGGAGTTGCCTTGGCCTCCGGTTTGAGGGAACTTCAGGTCGGGCAGGTTTCCGTCCGTGCTCATCCTGGCCACCTCCAGCTCTGCAAACAAACCCAACGGTTAGTGGCGAATACAGGACAAGACTAAACTGGGTTTGCAAAACTCTTGGATTTAGTTATTTTGGAACCCAGACAAGGGACTAATTTGTTTTTTTTGGCAACTGAAATCGAGTAAAGTTTCAGAAAAAAGGCTCCTGGAAGCCTGTTTTGTCTTGCAGATAATCACAGTTGGTGTCTTGTTGGATCCAACACAGGCCACCAAGGCAGGTTTGGGTATTTAATTAAAGAAACTGATCATTCTCAGTATTGATTGATTGTTTAAGTTGCAGTGTTTTCTTTGCTATCAACCCTTATCTCCTCTGCGTAGGAGCTTATTAACCACTGCATCTCCGCCTCGAAGGGCCGCTTCGCTCTCCACTCTCGAGGTTGGCGTCCTCCTTCAGGTGATGGCGTCCTCTCTTGAACCGAAAACACCCGTCTTCGTTTGGAGGCGTCCTCGTGCCGGGCAGAGCGAGCCGGAGATGCGAGGGGAAGATAAAGAGCGGCGAAGGGAAAGGATGAGCTCGCTTCTGCAGCAGCTCAACAGCTGTTGCGTCTGAAGCGAGCTCCTAATTTATGGTTCAAAGACTCGGCTGTCATGCGGCAGAGGAAAATGAGCTGCTGATAGGAGCGCCGGCTGAAATAAAAAGCTCATTCCATCAAAGTTATTACGGTATGATACAATTCAATTTAATAAAGTAGGCCAGCGCGCCGTAATCTCAAGTACCGCTGACCTGCGTGACGTCTAGGAATTCCTAAATGTCAGTTTAAGTCCCAGAGCACTCGGATGAAGCCACTCTGAGGTGGAAGTACAGAAAAGAAGTTGAACAAATGTCACATTCCGAAGAGAAGCAGCACGACTTAATCCAAATGGTGGGTGTAAGTAGACAAGCAGTGACGTATTACTTGTTTTAATGCGGTAATGCTAAAGGATTAGATGTTTTAGCCACTAGTGCGTCGCTTTTCTAGACAAATACATCAACAAGACCTGATCTCTGCTGAATACACTGGAAAAAAATCAGTGCTTTTAAGTGTTGTTTGTTTAAAAAATTAATAGAAGTTTACAGATGTCCCCTGTTTGGGTAAATTACAGATTATAACGAGTAAAATCACAGATAAAAGTGTTAATTTACATGTACATTCTTTAAAAACAAAACAAAACAAAAAGATTGTTAATATATTACCAATAAAAATGATTATTTCTACAATGTTTGACTGGAAAAAATGCTAAAAATGTATTTATTCTAATAAATACAACAACAGATTTTTATTTGCTGTAATTTAGTCATAATTGGTAAATAATGTTATTAGAATTTTTCCCCCCCCTGTTTTGGTAAAATATGAATCATATCAGCTAAAATCAAAATGAAAGAAAGCATTAATTTACATGTGACTGTCAAATTTTTTTATAAAAAAATCTGGTCAAAACTGTAAAAATCATTCACATCGAAAACAGTACAATCAGTAATGTTTGACTGTAAAATTAAACTATTTTCACTTTATTTAAATCATCAGAAGTATACTTGTTTCACAGGTATTTAGAGTAATTAAACATAAAAAAATATGTATTTTAAGAATTAATCATTTAATTCTGAATAATTTAACTCTTTTACAGATATTCCCTGTTTTGTTTTTTGTTGATTTTTTGATCATATCTAGCAAAATCACAGAAAAATTGATTAATTTCTGTGATGACTCTAAAAGAAAATAGTCAAAACGACAAAGGTATGACTTCTGACTATATTTTTCTTTTGCTGTATTTAAATCTGCTAAAATTCATAATCTTTTCCAGACATCTGACGACATTTTCACGGTTTTTAAACACTAAAGCAACATATTTCTTTTCTGTTCAGACTTTTTCTTTACAACGCAGCATCACAGACTTGCCATTAAAACATTCTATGCGGTCCAGATGTTCACATCATTTTAAAGAAACCACTTGTGAGACTGTCTTCACTTCAATAATACTAATGATAACACAGCAGCACCACTAGTAGAGGTTAGCTCAGTAGAGTTTAGAAATCAGAGGAACAGCTGCTGTGGCTCCGACTAAAGGCATAAAACCCACCTACCGGAGCCTCTGAAGCTTCAACGCTCTATATTTAGTTTGTTTAAGAAAAAGCTGATTTCTGCATAATCACCGGCTCCTTGCCATGATTTAGTCATATTCACGCTGCGACACCTTGGCGGTGACGCCGGTGGCCTCCACCGCCCACCAGCCGCTCATGTTCTACATGATGTAAACTTCTAGCAGTCGCTCGTTTTTTTTTTTATCGCTGTCGGATCACGTCTGACTACATTTTTCTTCTCAAAGTTGCATCTCGACCAAACATGTCCGCCTTCGCCGGCAGTTCCTCTGCAGCACCTGACAGATTAGTCCGGGGTGGAGAATCTCAACTTGATCAAGTGCAAGAAACAGAAACTTAATTAAGCCTGATAACGCATTCAGCTGACGATCTGATGCCGGTGGACTGTGACACATCTGACTTTGATAAAGGTTAGTGCCAACCAAGAGCTACGGAGAGGGCACATCTAATCCTCCCTTTGTATCTGTTCTCATACCCGGGCTTCCCATCGGTTCTCCTAAAAAAAAAAAATCTTTTGTATTAACATTCTCTTGTGCTTTTTCTAAAGGCCAGAGGGGGTTTGATACATTCCTATTCAACTTAGCAAAGACAATACCCCAGATAGCTCGCCATTCCCTGGATTCCAAGCCTGCCTTTTGAATAAAGGAAGCATTTTTCTTCCCCCTCTCTCCCTCTCTGCTTTTCCTCGTGCGATCGTGTAAAAGAGCTTACGACGGGCTTTGGGGAATTTCTTTGATGCCATAGGAGTTGTCGGACCCGACGGCTATACCTTCAAAGGCGGTTTAAATAACGCGCTAATCGGCAGGAATCTGTTGGCGAGATTATCACGCCAAGCACGAGACGAAGCGACGCAAACAGACACAATAGTCGAGGAAGCGTCCTCGAACATGCAAGCGAGGGGGATCGATAATTAGCCGCCGCAGTGATTACCAATGTTTAAAAGACGTCATTTAACTACCCCGGCGTGGCGTGAGGGATTGCAGGAGCCAACTGGCGGCAAAAAAAAAAAAAAAAGGAAACGGAGAGATAAGGCCTAGTAAACATGTCACCAGCACATAATTAACCAGACTACCAGTATGCGCTATAAAACCTCACTCGTCTCCCCTCTCTCTCCAAACGAGCCCAGAATCTCCTTAATACCCCGATGAATTGTGTGCCAGATACAATAAAACCCATTTTATTAATTCTCCTTACGCTCGCTTCCTTTTAAGTCGGCAGACCTATATTTTTAGGTTGCCATGGCAGCAGGAAGTTGAGAGAGAGAGAGAGGGAGAGACGAGGGCGATACATCCTGACCCCCCTAATCCCACCCTTTGCCCCGCTAGCCGCTAAAAAGAAAAAATGCAGATTTATTAATTCTAAATTTCTCAGCTTGGAGTTGCCCCACCGGGGGCAGAATGGGACTGACGGTAGCTCCATCATCTGTGGTGTTTATACGCTGAATAACGAGCGCTGATCCCCCTGATCTGCACGACTAGTGGTTTAATTCTGCCTAATAACTGACACCAATATAAACACAGTTATTTGAGATAATTGTCAATTTACAGCCGGCCTACCGTCAGACTTAACCTCCCGCAAGAAAAAAAATAAGCATCGCCCCGGTGACCTTCACACTTGATCCGCCGCCTCGAGAGCTCGCCTGTCGATACCGCAGTACCCCGGATCAATAGCTGCACCGTGAACTTTGTGACCCGCCCCGGTACGAGAAGCAGCAGCGCCGGTTTAAAGGCTTTCACATGCACAGGAGGAGGAAGAAGAAGAAAAAACACCAAAAAGCGAATCGCAGCAGCAGCGAACATCCAGCTATTTAGATTTATCTTCTAATCGTCGATGGTAATTGGCAACGCCGAGTCTTCCAGATGAGCTAATAATCTGTTTCTGAGCAGCTTGAGAAGATAATTCTGTCCAAGCCGGTTTACGCGCGCAAACAAAGGCGACCAAATTAAATGCAATTTGCTTGCCGGCGTACAATTTTCATGGCTTTCATCGCTGAGACAATAAAAAGCGAAATCCAGATATCCAGAGACCTCCTCCGCTCAGAAACGGGGTTTGATTATTGGCACTTCACATGAATAGTTTGACACCAGAAGACTGCTTTTTTGCATTCGGCTGCTGAATACGAGAGGTGAATAAAAAAAAAACTTTCTCTTGCCTTTAATACTTTACCTGCGAGCTGGTTTTGTGATTTTTTCAAAGGCAAATCACGCTCCGGTACGCGTCCTACACAGTTGTGATGCATCCACCTGGTGCTTTTTAGGGATCTTTGAATCGAGAAGCATTCGCACGTTTAAATAATCTGGATTTTTTTTTTCCTCAATGAAGCGACAACGCGTTTTAACGGGGGTAATTAAACCTCTTTGTGGAGAACAGTGCCGAGCTGTGGGGCAATTTTGATGAATTGCGGCGTCACGTGACCCCAAAAAAGTTGTAAAAGTCGACAACACGGTGTCGCACACGGTGTTTCTGCCAAGTGAGCAACTTTCATTGGACCGAATGGGTCCCGGAACGCGATGCTGTGGGAATGGGAAAAACCATAAAAGGCATAAATTACCATTCCAGGCTTGATATTTGATACACTCAGGCCCAAAGTTATTCATATGCATGCCAAACTTTGATTAACGGTGAGGTTTCATTTGATCAGTTGGTTTCTTCTGGCTGGAAATGACATCAACAAGTGATAAAAGACATTGCTGTGATCGATGGTATTGAAATTGCAACCGTCCGTTCTGAATTATCTTTATGTTTCAGAATGAGCTAATAGACTATAAAGCTGAGAACAGCCAATGCAGTAGGTCTCCAGTTACCGTAATGTCTGGACTATAAGCCGCTACTCTTTCCACAAGCTTTGAACACTGCGGCTTGAACAATGACGCGACTAATTTACGGATATTTTGACGATTTTGCCTTGAGACGAAAGTGACATCGAGAGCGACAACGAAAGACAGGAAGTGTGCGACGAAGTTATTCTGAGGCTGTTCAACTGTGACACTGAAGAAGACGACTTTAGTGGTTTTAGTGCGCAGGAGTAAGATGAAGACAGTGATCAATGGCTTTTCCTGGTAGGGTATTTTTAACCGGCCGTGTTACAGGCACTGTTTGGAAAGAAGCATTTATATATTTGCGTATGTCACCGGTACGTATATCTCATCTTACAACGTGGACACCTGCAGCTTATAGACAGGTGCGGCCTTGTTTTCTTTCAAAAGTTAGCGGGTGCGGCTTATATTCAGGTGCGCCCAATCGTCCGAAAATTACGGTAGTTACGAGTCGACTGCATCTCAAAACCAAAGAGCCCCATGAGCTTGCGACTTTGTCTCCTGAGACAGCAAATTGAAGCTGTTCACAAGACGGAGAAAGGCTAAAAAAGCCAAGTGTTTTCAAGTATTACTGGCCGCAGTATCATCAAACTCTCCGAGACAGACGCACAGAAGCTCCTCTAGCAACTGCAGAAATCCGCCTGGACAAAGAAAAAAGCTGCCGGTCGGACGAGACAAAAATGGAGTTGTTGTGGTTTTTATTTGGCAGGTAACAGGAGGAGTGCTCGTCCCCATGGTCCAGCATGGTGGTGGTGGGAACGCCACGCTTTGGGGGTGTTTTTGAGCCGATGGACCAGGCGGCCCGGTCCAACCAAAGGGCATTGTGAGGACAAAAAGGACTTTGTTTAGATAGTGGAGGAAAATTTCAGGGTATCTGCAGAAAACCTGGACCCATCCAGTAAGACAGGGATCCAAAAAAACCAGAGCCAGAGCAATCGAGAACTGGTTAAACATCGAGATGTCCTGAATCCAAGATCAGGGTCAAGGCCAATCATGGGAAACAACCTGCAAGCCAACATGGAAATGCAACAGGTACTAGAGCTAATCTACAATATTTAAAGTGCACATGATCTCTGGAGGTTTTACTGGATGTTGTAGATGCTAAACATAAGAAGCCAATGAATTAAACTTGATCAGGACACGCTTAATTGAATAAAAACAACAATACTGATATTGGTGGGAAGCCTTCCAAACTCTAAGACTTGGAGATCAAAGAAGTGGTCCAAAACCCAAAAAAGCTTCTTAGAAATTATTACAGTTTGATTGATTTATTGGCAATTAAAGGTTCTGCTGCTGATTACTAACAGAGTGTATGAATAATTTTGGCATTTTAATAAACAATAAAATATATACAATTAGCACCTTCCGCACCTCTTTCCTCAATCATTTATGTCCTGTATGTATTGATCAAGTAAGCATCAACTATAATTCATAGTTCTGGGCTCCACCGTATGGATTTCAAACATGTCCGGAGGGGATCTGTTCATATCTTTAGATGCACAGCAAAGCGTCAAGACGTGTACTCACGGATGTTGTCGGTGTTCTCCTGCACAATGTCCGTCTTGAGCAGGTTGTCGGCCAGGACGAAGGCGCCCTGCTCCACCGTGTCCAGCAGCATGGTGGCGGCCCTCAGCTGCTCGCCGGTGCTCAGCTCCCTCCACGCCGCCTGGGCCTGCGGCTGCAGCAGATTGTTGACCGTCTCCACCATGGCCTGGGGAGCCCAAATCATCGATTTAGTGAGAAGAAACTAAGCCGGCCTGGGACCGCTGTTGTTTGACATGGTGATTTGGTAAATGGTATGAGTGAAGAAAGATCAAAGGGAGTTCAGCGCTGAAAAACAAATCACACAATCCAGTGGGACCGCGCGGGGAAGAAGCATGAAGCGCTTTCTCTTTTCCATTCGAACTGAAAATTTCATAATCATCTTCCTATTGAGCGATTTCATGACTCTTTTTTTTCCCCGATTCGTGAACAAGTTCTGCTTTTGGACATGGACTGCCAGCGAGTAGCGGCAACACCTGAATGTGTAACGACACTGGATGTGTTGTTAGCTCGCTTTTGTTGCTGTTTCCTTTTATCTACAGGAAGAATTAATCATGTAAATGAATCAGAGCCAATGCTAGACTAAACTAGAGGCCAATTCTTACATGACTTGAGGCTAGAGTCTTTAATTGGTGTGATAAATGTTCTTCCATGCAGACAATCCCAATACACACTCCAAAAAAAAAAACACAACACAGACATTCTAATGGATGTAAAAGGTGTTCGCTGGTAGCAACTATCCGCAACCGTTCACCTCCCATCTCCCCTGCATATTAATAGCATTGAACGACTATTACGCCTTCTTTAATCTCCCCACAACAATGCTGGAGCGAGCAAGCAACAAGGAAACAAGAACATCCTCAAGACAAGATGAAAAATTAAGAGCCATTAAAGATTTAAAAATGCCAATGGCAAGATTTATGAATGGAATGCTAATTGGTCAAGCGGAGCGATTCATCCCCGGTGCTCCGAAGAGCCAAACGAGCCCGACCGCCCCCGGAAACGAGGCAGTTTCGGAGCCATTACGGGACAGCAGGTGGTCAAATGCATCATTTTTTGGAGAATTTCCTGCCCCGCTAATAACAGTAACATTTACACGCTCCGCCGAGGAAACCGCGGATCTGAGAAAGAATTATTCAAATGCTGATGCCGCCTTTGCTCTGCTTCAAATGCCAGCGTGTACACCTGTGACACCCACAAGATGCACTGT
>NW_007579853.1:16922-33033 GCF_000690725.1 Stegastes partitus
AATCATCTTTTTTCTGGCAACTTTTCGTCACATTTTCACAGTTTTTATTGACAAGAGTGTATTTTTTTACAGTGCAGAAGTCATGGTGGATGTAAAAAAAAAAAAAAAAAAAGAAGCTGTCAGGCCACAGAAGCCTCTTTCTGAACTCTGCTCAGATCCCCTTTTTGATCAATGGATTATGAAAGAGAATAAGAGTTTTAGTATGACTCCCAAACAGCATGGGGATAAAGCCAAAGGCGATAAAAGAAATCATGTGAGATTGGATAAGAAAAGAAAAGAAAAAAGAAAACCTGGCCGTACACGCGCCCCCTCGCTCCACGTTACCTTAAAATATTAACTGGCGTGTTTGCTCCGAGTGGCTGCGATGGCGGGAGGAGATGGAGGCCTGATTGTGTTGAACTGGCTGTTGGAATTTCAAACAGCACCAGCTGGCTGCTCCCCCCCATTCAAAACATCCCCTGCACACATTAGCTAAGCCGCCCACACCCAGACGAGCCACACACACACACACACACACACACACACACACACCCACGCCGCTGGAGGCTGACGCAACGCCGCCGTGCACACACCTCCGCACCTGCTCGCTCGCACGCAACCAACCGACGTACACAAAAGTCGCGCGCACGGGCCGCACACACCGACGCAACTTTGATGTAATTATTCATTATCTGCAGCCAATCTCCAATCACACCTTTTGACATTCAGCTAGCGGCGGCGGTTGATTCACTCTCAATTAAGGAGCTCCTTTTCTTCAGGCGCTGACATTTTTTTTTTCTTCCTTCTTTGTTCACCGCGGCAAGATTTTCTTTCTCTTAAAACAGTGAAATAATGGTTCTTCGGTGTGGGGGGGAGGGATTGATGGACAAAAAAAAAAAGGAGCTATTTCAGGATAAAGGTGGAAGAAGTGCACACCGGGAGGCCCGAGGGGAGGGTCAGGGAGGGTGGTGGGGGCAATATGCGATGGATAATTAATAAACAGGGGGCAGATACACAAGCATGAGCGGAGCACGCGGGGCGCATCAAAAATTAATATCGGAATAAAGATCAGTTTTCACACTGGTCCTTCAGGCATTTATAAGATCAAGCGAAGGAAAGCAATAAAGCTGACACTGACTCACGGTGCATAATGTGGACCCGGCGATAGATAACCCAATCAGCGCGACACAAATGAGTCATTATGGTTATTTATATGCATATAGCACGCCAATTTGGCTTCGTTTAAACCACAGAGTGAAATTATGACATAAAAACAGAGGAGGATTGTCTGAGTGTTGGTGACTGACAGTCGACTGTCTGGATCAGACCAATGCAACGTGATGCAAACGCGTCTCCTCTTTGGGTTTTTTTTTTAACCATTATGGTAAAAATGTGAAAGAGATTCATGTGTGTGTGGAAAGATTTTGCATCATGTCATCTAACCATCACTGAGGATTTCCTGTCCACTCTCTGGAGCCTTCTGCATCCACAAAGGGTCAAATGTTGGACAAAAGTTTTGGCATTTCTGGGAAATACAGACAGTTTGAGGAGGAAACCCAACAGGACCTTCATCCAGGAGGTTCCTCATTCTTAGACTTCACTTTCGTTTGGCACAGTTTGGATCAAAATATGAGCCTTTAGCGACACATCTGAAGCTTTTCCTCAGTTTTCTGGGTCACCAGGGTGATGCCATATCTAATATAACATCAGTTGGCTGAAAAGGAGCGACACTACAGTGATAAAGTGGATTCATGATACATCACAAACAAACGTAATCCAGCAGAAACATACGTAGACCTCAAATTGTAAATGATAATGCAGTTTAGTTGCATAGGGACGTCATTTTTGGGAGGCAGAGCTGGAAAACTGATACCACTCCTCTGTTTGTGAAGAAGAAATAAACAATGATAAATGGTCACCAAGAAGCTAGAGCAGCGAGTTAGCTTAGCTTAGCATGCAAAAGACGCAATGAATTTTAGAGATGCTAACTTTGCTTAGCACAGTTTATGCCAGCATGGATTAAAAAACAAACAAACAAAACTTTAGACATACATTTTGTAGATGCTAACGTTGCTTAGCACAGTTGATCCTAGCATTGATTTTAAAAATATCATACAGAATGGGTTTTAGGGATGCTACCTTTGCTTAGCACTGTTTATCTTAGCATAAGTTAAAAAAAAAAAAAATACTTTGGACAATACATTTTTTAAAATGCTAACTTTGCTTAGCACAGTTTTTTTTTTTTTTTTTTTTTTTTTTACATGTATTAAGAAAGTATAAGACATAATGGGTTTAGAGATGCTAACTTTGCTTAGCACAGTTTATCTTAGCATGAATTTAAAAAAATGAAAGACATAGTGAATTTTAGAACATGCTAACTTTACTTAGCATACATTAGCATGGACTAAAAAAAAACTTTAGACATATTACATGTTTTAGATGCTAACTTTGCTTAGCACAGTTTATCTTAGCATTGATTTGGAAAATAACAGACATAATATATTTTAGAGATGCTAACTTTGCTTAGTACAGTCTATTTAATTCGAAATAGAAAAATATTGGACATTTGGTCATCAATGAACCTTAGAGATGCCAAACTTTGCTACCTTAGAACAAAAACTAGCTAGCTGATTCCACTTGTTTTCAGATTTCGTGCTACGTTTAGCGACGTTGCTAAAGCTAGCTTTATATTCCCAGTACAGACGTGAGACTAAAACTGAACTTGTTAATCAAACTCAAGGAGACAATAAGATTATTTTCCAAATTCTCTGTTTGTAATGTCTGACTATTTCTTTCAGGACACGTTTAGCATTAAAAAAAAAATAAAAGTGTTTTCCTGTCAAAACGACCGAGCCGTCCGACCAAGAAGAAGCACAATCCATTAAGTTATCCGAAAACATTAACATCATCCACGTGGTGAATGCCCAGTGGTGACATGGCGGGTTTTAAATGTCATGTTGTTCCATGAAAGCCATCACCCTCTCTTCCTTTTCCGTGTCAAAATCTTTCTGCTGACAGATCACAGAGCACCCGAGGGCACGTACAATATTTCATTTCAATAAAATGCCATCGTGGATTTTGTGTTGATCCAGCACAAGCCTAAACTAAGAAAAAAAAAAAAAGCTTAGTTGCATTTGAGTGTCTGAAAAAACACGACTGGCACCTCCATGTGCACTCAAAGGGAAATATTGCCTGTCATCAACCCAACTTCTCCTTCCTGCATGTGGAACACGAGCATTTCCTCAAAGCAGAACCGTTTCCATCCTCGTCCGACCCGCGTTTGAACTCCTAAATGAAACACCCCCTGCCCCGCCTCTCTAAATCCTGCCCCGACCCAAAACTTAATGGAAAAAAACCACCACCTCCAAGCGGTTTCGTCGGACCCTGGAGGTTAATGGGTGTGTTTAGTTCAACCCGAGTGGCAATAAACACAACCGAAAAGCCTTTTTATGCAAGTTCTGGACCTCATGAATCCTGGAATACACCGCTTCAGCAGAACAATCCCCATAGCCGCCAGCATATTTCTTTGGAGCAACGTCCTGGAGTCCCGCCATCCTCGTGAGGTTGCCAGGCAACCGAAATGTCAAACAAATTGTGCTAAGCTAAGGCGGTAACGACGGGGTTCGGGGGGTGAGTCGGTGGAGGTCGATCGGTGGCGTTTAGGAGGGAAATGGCATCTGTCCTATAGGTTGGTGATGCATATTCAGAGGGGTAACGCGTTTCCTTTTCATGCCGTGTGCATCATCGCGGAACATTTTCGCGGCGATCGGCGTGGGAACAGCACATTTCCAGCCGCGGAGGTGCTGCTCGACGCCGCCATTGACTCGTGGCTGCTATTTTACCGGTATTAGCACACTGCCACTCCATCTGTCAAATGTGGCGGCTCACTCTGCTGCTGCTGCTGCTGCCGGGTTTCTTTTTTTTCCTTCATCTTCTTCTTTCTAGCGAGTTTATTTTCCCGCGGTGAAAGAATGTACGCTTTTCGGCTGCCGCTACACGAGGAAATGCTAATCGGGAGCCGGAATGTTCCACTTGGAACAAGGACGACGGCCGGCCGTGGAGAGCTGCAGTGCAACGGGCCATTTGTGGAGAAGGAAGGAAGGGAGCGGTGGACATTAGTGGGAGCCTGGCAGGACTCCAAGGCAGCCCATAGTGTGTGCGCCTCTATCTGTGCGCTGACTGATGAAATGAACTCTGGGTCTGGGAAATTGATTCTGGCTGAGGCCGATCTCCCCTCTCTTCCTCTTTCTGCTCGGCTTTCTCTGGTCCCCTCATTTCTCCTCACCTCTTCCTTCCTGCTCACCGGCAGCTTCCCCTCTCTGACTCCTCGTCCGACTTCAGAATAAAACGAGGAGGGGAAATAAAAACAACAACAACAACAAGGCGGGATATCTTGTTCTCTGCGTCCTCGTGTCTCCTGGCGCAGGTGAAACCGTTGCATCACTCCTGCCTCTTTCATTCCACCTGCTAGCCAAATCACCTGTCTTCTCTGAGCATCTCTGAAACCTTCTGCTTTAATATTTCATGGAGCCTTCTCTCTCTCTAGTAAGTGGGTGGTTGTTTCTGTGCAGGGAACTTTCGGAGGGATTACCTTTTGCTATTTTTTTTTCTTCTCTGTCTTAGGTTTCGTCCTACGACTTCACAAACACTGACCCTTTGTTTACCTGAGAAAACAAAGCCTTTATTAGAAACGGAGAGATTCTGTGGAAAATCTCCCTCAGAATCAGCTGATTCTGTACCTGCGATAACTCCAGGATATTTAATGAAGCCATGCAAAAATTTTTACCTCGGTTCTATAAATAATTTCTGAGTTTCAGGCCATTAAAGTGCTCGAGGTGCATATTTGAGCCCTCATGACTTTATATGTAAAACCTGCAACCAAGTCAGTTTTTACATCCTCTCCAGGTGTCGCAATCTCAGGTTTTGTCCAGTGCGACCAACTTTGAGCATCAGTATTATGGGATGTATCAAAGTTTGAGCAGCTGAACTTACAGCAGTTGACCAAAGAAGACTTTAAAAAGTGCATTCATGTGTGCTGGTGGCTGGTCAGAACAAGTTCTGGACGATAAAAGGCTTAATTTTTACCTACATTTGAAACTAGAATCATCTAACAGACACGATTCTTTCTGTTTCTGAATATGTTTTCATATCAAGACGTTAAACTGGTGCCATTCTGCTGATGGAACGATGAGACGACCCATGATGTTGATGCTCAAGGTTGGTTTTAGAAAAGATTATGCTCAACAAAATCAGGCTTTAGGTTGTGACACCTGGATGGATGTAAAATCATTACGGTGCCACTTTATTTACAAGTACATGTTTGTATCTGGGTTGCAAGGTGGCTCGGTGGTTAGCACCGTTGCCTTGCTTCTCCCCGGGTTCTCCGGCTTCCTCCCACACAGTCCAAAAACATGTTGAGGTTAATTGGTGATTCTAAATTGTCCGTAGGTGTGAATGTGAGTGTGCTTGGTTGTCTGTCTCTAAGTGTAGCCCTGTGATAGACTGGTTACCTGTCCAGGTGAACCTGCCTTCACCCTGAGTCAGCTGGGATAGACTCCAGGCCCCATGACCCTGGTGAGGACTAAGTGGTGTATAGATGATGGATGGATGTTTCTACCTCGTATGAAGTAATGAGGCTCAAAAAAGCTGGAAAACTAACTTAAATGTTGACATTCTTGTACTTTAACTCTGAAAATATTGACAGTATGAAGGTAAAACTTTGCACGGCTTCATTAAATCTACTGAAGTTACTGTAGATAAAACATCAGCTGATTCTGAGGGAGTCAGATGAGAACTTTCTTCATGTTTGCTTCTGAAAGTTTCAGCACATTTCCACCGTATGGATGCTATCACTGCTAGACCAAAGTCAACTACTTCCTGTTTCTTCTTGTTTCGGTTGCATTTAATCTCCTGCTGCTGCACGCTTTGCAAAACATGTTAAGCTCTCAGTTCAATGCATCTCATGTACATATGTGTATAAATACCCGACCCAGATCTAAAGAAACCCCCACAGGAACGGGGCTTCTTGAACGTTGGGCAGATCTCGGCAGCTCCGAGTTTACGAGAACGTGTTGATCTTCATCTCCCAACAAATTGACTACCGGGGGAAGTTTTATCATCTCGTTACCGTCCTGAACGAGGAGCCTCCCTGCGTCCCTCCCGCTCGAAGGTCATCCAGCGCCGCGACTCCCCCGGCCATCGTCTCGCCGCAAAGGTGTCGTTTTAATGAGGGTCGGAGCTCAACATCCTCCCCGCATCTCGCAAATTCACACTCACTTGGCTCCCACCGAGGCACGAGATGTTATTTTTGATTTCTTTTTTTTTTTCTTCCTCGGCGCACTGAAGCGGGATAATTTACTGGAAATCCCACGACTTCGACGACAAGAAGCCGCTCAAAGCGAGAGCGTCTCGCCTGAGAACAATGCAGACGGACGTAATCACGGTAATTGGAGGAGCATAATGTCGCCGCCTATAAACAAGCTGCCATTAATACGACCAAAAGGCAAAGGAGGCAGGGCGCCATTTTTATCGTGTTTGTTCAGAATCAAAGGGCACAACAGAGGAACATTCCTGCAGGGGGAAAACGCAGAACAGAGGGGACTTGATCATTTGGAGCTTTATCAAGGCCGAGCCCTGTTCGCCGGGATTAAATTGGCTGTGACACGTAGCAGATACGATTCTTTACAAACAGCCGAGGAAAAGACTCAGAAGTAGTCGTAATTAATCATCGTTTCATCTGGCCGGGGAAATTACCACGAGTCTTTGTGAATATGTATCGGCGAACACGGCTCCGGATGAAATTCCCCGACAAGATAAAGAGCTCAGTTTGAGGTGAATTCGAGTGTCATTTAGCCACTTAAACAAGAGAGGAGCCCTCGGCGAAGGAAATAATCGCTGTGGAGCTCATTAAAACGTCGCATTTTGGACGACGGGTTCCGTCTTTCGGCGCCGCAACACCTGCACTCCATCTACCTCCTCCCACGGAGCCGCCCGAGTCAGCCGGCCTCCGAGCAGAGGGACGCCGGCGGGAGGCGGGAGGCAGGTGCGCCTCTCGTTTGCTTTGTATTCCTCTGCTAATCCCACTTATGTCGACCACCGGGGTCCTGTTGGAGAAAACTCGGCCCAATTTCCCTAATCGATGGAAGTCCCCGAAAGCCCGCTGGCGACGGCGCCCGTGTTTGCCGACGGACGGCCGCAGATGTTGCTTCGCTGTTCCGGCTCGTCAAGTGAAAGCACTCCTCGATTGTTTGGATTCGTCAAGCCGGGCGGAGGGGAAGGAAGGAAGAGGCGTGAGCTCTGGTACTGAGGTGTTTAGAGGATCCTCGACGTGAAGCAAGAGCCCAAGCAGATGCAGCGACATGAAGATGAACCCAGAGGAACCAAAAACTAAACTCCCACACAGTCAAACTACATCCTCAATCACGTTTGTAGAGCATGTTGTAGATTAGCATACGTTTGTTTTGTTGCTTTACTGTTTCTCCTTTTTGGAAAACCAATCACATATTAGAATATTAGACCCAGAAAAACATGTTGATAAAGTGTCTATTTGAACCCAAACTGTGCCATTTTGGTCTTTAAACTCAACCAAGCTTCTCACAGTACAACAGTTTCCTGTATCTGACCCAACAGTGAGCGAAACTGAAGTCCAAGAAAAAAGAGAACTGGGTCTCCTGGGTGAAGGTCCTTCATTCTCTAGCTTCTGCCACCACGAAGGTCAACGACGGTGAGGTTGATAGTGTTGGTTTTAAGTGAAATATGTTGACGGGTATTCGATGAATTGGTGGTAAAAGTGGTGTTAAATCAAAAACCAAACAAGGATGCATTCCAAAACTGTAAAAAATGGTAAAAACAAACAAACAAACAAACAAACAAAAACAGCTAAAATCTGTAAAATAAAATAAAAAGCTCTTATCAGCAGATTTAAATGCAATAAATTAAAGTCATTTCATGGCCACATACTGCAAAAGCACAAATTATTAACACTAGAAAATGAAGCGGGCATGATGGTGCAGTTTAGACTGTTGTCATTTACAGTTAACATGTAAATAATGTTTTGTTTGTTTGTTTTTTAATGTGACTTTACGAAATATTATCTACATTTTTTTTTAAAAAGGGGAAAAAATTGCTAAATGTCAATGATTTTCTGTAAAATAATGTGTTTTATTTTTTATTTTACTAATTTTTTTAATGCTAATTTAAATATTGTAAAAGCTTTAGAATTCAACATTTTGAAAATAAATATTTTTGGCCTTTAGACATATTTTTTGGCTGTTTTTTTATTTAGTTTTTCTTTACAAAAGCTGTAAAAATTGTAAGAATAACAGGTTATTGTTTAAATAAATTAATAAACTGTATAAGTAAGTAAATAAATAAATGTAAAAACAAACAAACAAACAAAGAACTGTAGGATAAAAATAGCATTGCCTCAGAAATCAACTCAAAACGATCTTTTCTGCTCCACTTTGAGCACATTCCTGCACCATCACATGCATCCCATCAGGTTCATCAGCTGCAATCCATCTTAATTATCAAATGTTAGCATACCAACATGCTAAGCGCTAACATACTTGATAAACATTACACCTGCTACAAAGCCACATGTTAGCATCGCCGCTAGCACATCTGCAGCCTCTTAGCCTTCTTCAAATAAATCTTACTTCGACAAACAGGGTCTGCAATTTCCCAAAACAGCTGCAAACGACAGCTTTTTGCAGAAAACGTCACTCAGATAGGTGTAGGTTTTGGGTGGGGGATATTTTTAGCAGCGTATCCGCCGTGCTTAGGGTGATGATTCACAGCAGGAGGACGGCGCGCCATGCAAAACAAAGCACCGCTTCACGCCGTAATGAAGGAATACTTCATTCTAAATCAATAATAGAGGTTTCAGGCACCGACAGCGGCTGCTTCAGTCTCAGTTCAGGACTTTGTTGACGATAAGAAAACACTAAAACACCATCGAGCAGGCTCTCGGCAGACCATCTGTACATACGAACGCGCTCGGCAAACACTCGCTCGCCGGCTCGTC
This sequence comes from Stegastes partitus, assembly GCF_000690725.1. Lineage (NCBI taxonomy): Eukaryota > Metazoa > Chordata > Actinopteri > Pomacentridae > Stegastes > Stegastes partitus. The sequence continues at coordinate 25,927 of NW_007579853.1, forward strand.
ACGTGAGCGTGAACGCCGCCGAGCCTCCGAGGAGCCCAGGCAGAATACATGTTGCTTAATCGGAGCGCACATATAAAACAACATCTGGCTCTCGTGTGCGGTCTAATTCGAGCCATCTGTATGGAAGACGGGGATGTCAGCTTCTCCCACAGTTCTCCTGTCAAGGTAGAAATTATTCACATGACAGCTAAAATGTCACCCCGGGGATAACAAAATCACTCAGTAGCCCGAGAAATAGCTGAGAGAGGCCCCCTCCCCTCCTAAATTGGGACAAATATGTATTATGCATCAGGGGGAATCATAACATGCCATGACTTTGGCTGACTTAGTAGTTAGAAGTTGACTTGTTGGGATAATGAGGTCACTTCTTTTGCCTCTTAAGCATTTGCCGAGAAACGTAGGCACCGTGTTACATGGCTGAGAGCTTTATTTTTGACTGATGCTCTCCACTTATGTGGGTTATTTCGCCGGAAAGCAGCGCTGATGTGATAGTTCTGGGGCATTTTTAAAATGATTGAGACACTCGAGAAATCCACAATGGGTTTATGACATTTCAAAAATACAGAGAGCTCCTCGAGCCTTGCGCTCGGGCCAAGAAGAGAAGCTGGTGACACATGCACACAGGGGGGATGAGCGATGGCAGGAATGGAAAACTGGTTCGTCTGAGACGCCAAACATGAGGGAATTCGACCTTTTGATTTGACTTAAGCACTGATAGAAATACAGGATGTGGTGCACACTGTAAAAAATGATTTATTGAAATGGTTTTAAACTGTGTTTGTTTTTAATAATTTCCTATTATTTAACAGTTACAGATAATAACTGGTCAAATCACAGAAAAGAGAAAATCATTTACATGCTAACCATGAAAAACAGGCCAAACTGTAAATAATTTCAAATCTAAAATAACATATTATAATAGTATAAAAATAATTATAAAACTTGTATTTTTATTTATTTATTTTTCAGAATTTATTTTTGCAAAATTTGACTTTAGAAATAATTGTTGTTTTTTTTTTAGTTTTTACATTTTTTTTGGGACTGTATTTAAATAATTCAAATTTAATGTTATTTTTCAGATATTCTCAAATAAAAAAAATGTTGATCATGGATTTAAAAAATGTGATAATTTACCTGATATTTTACATATTTTCCCTGTTTTGTTAAACAACAGATAAAATCCATTAAAATTATGTTTTATTTGGAAGATATTTTCAAAAAAATCTGAAATAAGCGGTCTGTATGTGAAATTGTATTAAAATGTAAAAAAAAATGGTAAATAATTTAACTGCAATTGCACAGATTTGCTAAAAATAATTTTTTAAATAATTAAAATAATTTGTTCATTATTCAACAGTTATTCTCAGTTTTGTTATATTACAGATAATATCTAGTAAAGTCTAATATGTTTTTACACCTTTAAATGTCTTTATTTCACAGACATTTGTGGTTATTTTCAAAGAAACTACACATTTTTGCTGCCAGACTTTTGCCATTTGTTTTGTATGATTTCTATTTATTGTTTTTTACAGCGTACACACACTTTGATTCTGTAGTTTTGCGTTTCAATTCTTGCCATTTTCAAAAGCACAAAGCTCGATGGTGCAGCTGAACATGACAGCACAGTCGCCACAATGAGGGAAATGAAGAGAAGAATCTGGTTGCAAATACCTGAACATAAAACCGACACGAGCGTTCTCTCTTCTGCAGCTGCAAAGAGAATGCAAGAGTTAGCAAAGAGCTCCAACAAGTCCTCATACATTCAGCTGGACGCACAGGTTCCAGGTGAGCGCTCACTTCACACAGACAGGAATTAAACGCCACGTTGGAAAAACAGCGACGACTCTCGTGTTAATTAGCGCCGAAACGAGACGAGCGGGGAAACCTGTGATTTTGTTTAAGTCGCATTTTGCACTCGAGGAACTCGGCGCCGGGCCGCTAGTTAGCCTCTAAACCTCGGCCATCGCTGGAGGACAGATAATTCACCTGCAAAAAGTAAAAGACAGGAGCTCGGAGAGGAGCTGTTAGCCCTGCATGGGGAGTGAATAATTTTAATTGAGTTCTGATACAGGCGGCGCCGTCAACAGAGGCACTGTGTGGCTTAACAGCTAGGTTCTGGTACCATGCTAAATCCCATGCAGATTAGCTCCAAAGACCAGCGTTCCCCCCATAAAGGAGCCTCTTGCTCGACATCACAGCCCACTCTTCTGGAAGCGGTCCCGTCCGTGCCGTTAGCCAGCAGCCCTTTGATCATGAAAACGACACTGATCTCGCCGTTTGCCAACTCAATCCTTTCATTGTCTGCTGGCAAAGCGTGCCGTGCTTCGCTATCAAAAAAAGAAATCTTTAATTCGCTTAGCTCTTTGCAGATTGTGTCAAAATGATTGAACCTCGAGAGGTAAACATCAGACGCTGCCAGAGTCGGGCTGGGTGGGGGGACGCAAGTCGACCACGAGGAGGGAAAAAAAAGCTTTATTTGTGGTCCATAGATGCACCACGCTGCGGGAACAGGGTGTATATCAGCCCATTATTGAGCGTTTGAATAAATTCTCCGGGTTGTAAAAGCAGCATCTCCAGCACAGCCTCCACCTTTATGAGAAACCTGCTTTTTTTTTTGTGTTTGTCTTCAAGAGGCATTATAAACTCTCAATAATGTGAATTTACTCATCAGGTTTCCTTCGGAGGCCCTTTTGGCCATCTTTACTGCCTTCCCTCCTCTCCACTGGAGAAAACTGGCACTAAAATCTCAATGGGGACATCTGTGTCTGCTGCGGCAGTGAAATAAAAAAACAGCCCCCCTGTGGAAAAAAAAAAAAAAAAGGAAAGCGATCCGAGAACAGGTGTTGGCGTTCGTCTACAAGTGAAGCCGCTCCAGCAAATTAACGAGTGACATTTCGAGTTTCACTGATGTTTGCTTTCTGTTGGCTGCTCAGCAGACAGAAAGTATTATTTTAGCTCGCCGTGCCTGAGTGGCCCTCACCGCGCTCCGCTGCCAATTGGGGAATAAATGCATTAGCTTCAAGTTCAGCAAATATGAAAAACTCCCACCGCTCGGATCTGGAATCGCACCGCCGTCCCGTTAGCCGGGGAAGAATCAAGTGGTGCGAACGCCGTCTTTTAAACGGCGTCGACGTAAAACCGATGTGCGACGTTAGAGTGGGAGAAGTGCTCCGTTTGAAAGTGAAAGTCCTGATTCTAGTATGAGAGCGTTTTTATCTGACGGCACACGGAGCCAAATAACAGATCATTAAAAGAACACCTAGGGTTTGAGGTTTGGATTGAAGTCCGGCCCCTCGGTTTTGGGGAAGAAAAGGTTTCGGAATGAACTGATGTTTACACGCAGACGCCTTCAAAGACGTGGACGGACGCTCGGGGGGGAGAGGTGGTGTTCATCCAGCCTCTCAGCGAGCAAAGCGGATACTGGGTGTTAAAAGGCCTTCTTTGCGTACCTTATTGAGGCTCCGTGCTGCGCTGTCTTTGCCGCCCGGCGTCAGGTTCCTCAGCTGCACGTCCAGCAGGTCCACCAGCTGCACCATGGCCTTCACCGTGTAGGTGATGTCCCCCGCCTGCAGGTTGCTCTTGGTCTGCTCCGCCAGCTCCCGGGCAATGACCGCCGCCGTCTCTCCGGCTTTCAGCTGAGTTAAAAGGACAAAGAGAAATGCCAGTCCACTTAAAACCTGCAATTGCGACCCATTTAAATGAAGCACAACACAAATCAAAACAAGTCCTTGTTTTCCTGCTGTGGCTTATTATTCACAACCTACACACTGGAAAACATGACAAATTGCAATATACAAATGTCTGGCCCTCCAAAATAAATGCAGTTTAACCTAAACGCTTTTTTCTTTCCCCCTCAAACTGCTGCAGTGCTGCACACAATTAATGTGGTGCGACGGGGCTCAGCTGAGTGCACGCCGGGCCGCTCCTGTACCTGCACGTAATTATGAAACTATTGAGAGAATTTCCCCAGATAGCCTTCCACCTTTATGAAACGAAGCACTGCGGCGCGGGGAGGCCGGTATACATGCCGCACAGAACAGAGATGCTGCCGGAGATTACATTAGGCTTGATTTTACGTCCCGGGACATGCCAAGAAAAACTATTATTTCGTAGCGTTGCCCTTTTGTTGTTGTTGTAAATATCAGAACTAAGGGCTGCTTGGTTTCTATTATTACTCAGAATTTTATTCCCACTAACAGCTCAGCTTTACAACTGCTGTCTAATCATTGCTGGGCAACTAGGTCGAGCAATATTCTGTGTATGTTGGTCTTTTAAAAACACATCAGCAAATGTATAGAAGAAGAGCATCCTTCAGCAGCCAATCATCTGTGGGGTATGCGATTAGCCTTCATGCTAACGTTAGCAGCTCTGTTCTGCTCTTTAGCATCACTGGATATTTCTCTCATATTATTCAAACTAAAGCACCAGAACTGTGTTTTCTCCTTGGATTCTCTACTTGTGAGGGTGTTGGCATGTAGTAATGTCACATATTGGTTTGCAAATATTGTTTTCATGCCTCATCATTTTTGTTTTTTTAACCCATATGTGACAAGTGAAGGAACTGAGAGGTTTTGTCACATCACAAGCGAGCCTGGCCTTAAAACACACCCTCCTTTATTGTCTATTTTCCTGTAAATGGGATCATAATTTACAAAATGAGCATCGTGTCATGTTAAATGAGACTTGAAACCAGCAATTAAGACCATAAACTCATTCAGAGTTTGTTCACCGAAGTAGTAAATCAAGTGAGAAATAAGCTCATTTTCCCTACAATTGATTTCTTTTTGCGATCAGAGGAGTCGCCCCCTGCTGGTCGTTAGAAATAATGCAGGTTGAAGTCACTTTTGAGATTGAGAATCCAACTTATTTACACAGTGTGTTCATGTAAAGTGTTAGCTTTAGCCTCAGTCTGTTCCTTCCCATGCAAATACTAATTAAAACGCTTTCACTTTTGAGCCCTTTCTTCACTTTTTCTACATAAATGAAGACGAAACAAACAAATCCATTCACATATTGTGCTTTTAAGGAAACGTACGACCCTGTAATGGCTAGAAAGTCGACTGAATCTTGCTGAGAAACGACGCAACGCCAGTAAATAAATGTACAGCCGACTCCACTAATTGCCCCGGGCGGCCAAATGTCACAGGTCGGCTACCTTCAGGGACGCGACTAATAGACCACGTGCAGTCAGATGAGCCTCAAAACAGCAGAGACATCAGCTAAAACAGGATCACCCTGATTCACTCCGGCGTCACCTGCTATCATCGCCTGCGAGTTTATTAGTGAAGCCAATTAGGCTGCTTAAATTGGTCTTCACAGAGGTGTTTGCAGGCGAACGTGCCTTTGGAAGATGTTTTCCTCCTCACCCTCTCTCTTCTCCCGGTCTTAATGAGGAGAGCTGGGGATGCAGGATAAATAGCTCTGCTTTCATTTCTTTCCTCCTCCTCCTTCCTTCCTCTCTCTCTCTCTTTCTGCTCGTCTGGTGTCATTTCTTTGTCTTTTTTTTATTTTTTTTATTCCCTACATCTTCCTTTCTCATTTCGTCTACCCAACCATCTGGTAATGAGCGGTGCCACATACAGGACAATGGCTGTGGATGTAAAATAACGAAGTGCCAGATGGGCATTCCGAATCTCTGACAGGTTGATCTTCATTAGAGTCTTCCCCGTCTCCACGGCGACAGGCGCGCCGCTCGAGTGTGATGTGCTTTAAAAAAAAAAAAAAGATTAATAACACTTCTGTTAAAGGTACACGCGTCGCTTGATTGTCGGGAATCCGAGCAACAAGCGGCGAGCGGGGAGCGCCGACCACGCTGTAGTTAATTTCTCTAAACAGCAGCCTGCAGTGGAGTTTTATTGCGGCGCTGAAATGGGCCCGAGCCGCACACAAAACGCACCTGATCGTTCCTCCGCCTTCGACTCCCCCCCCCCAGCAGCCGCCCTCCGTCCATATCTGCAAAACCGCCGTTTGTTTAATGGGCTGAGCTCTGCGCCGTTGAGTAAGTGTTCCAGCATGCACGCCTCGGGCCGCTGTGAGTTTAAGGGAGAACATTTCCAACATCGCCCCGCAATTCATAACCTGGAACCCCCGATCCTCGCTCGCCGTAACCTTCTCCTCTTTTAATTTGATTCCATTACAGATTTAAACATAGGAAGCTTTGTGCAGGGGGGCTTTGCATAATAACTCGCCTGCAGAGAAGGAGGAAGGAGGAGGAGGAGGAGATACAAATCATTCGTGCTCGAGAAGTAACGGGATGCAAATAACCGCTGGATCATGTTGTCGGACAGCGAGCGGTCTGGATTAGCTGCTACCCACAGCAGTCCATTAGGCCCGGCCGCTGCGGTATCGGTTTTCACTCCGCCCAAACCGGGCCGCCCACGCCGAACACGCGTGCAGCATAAAGTTTGTATCGAGCAGAGGCCTCCGGCTAATCAATGACATTAATTGACCAATTAGGAAGAGAGACAAAGAACAAAAGAGAAAAGCCGCAAAACTAAAGTCAGCTGAGTGCAACTGATGTGTGTGTGTGTGTGTGTGTGTGTGTGTGTGTGTGTGCGCTCTGGTTCTGGGTGGTGAGCCTCAGAGAAAACCTCTGAGTGAATCAAAATGACATTTAACGGCAAATCCAGGCTGTCTTCAGGAGTTTTCTACCAATATACGGGACGAAAAGCACCTTTTTTAACCTGCTATGGCGTCACTTTAACAACACTTTTCCCAACACTTGGCTAAATACATCACTGCAACATAAAAAAATAAAATCTATAAACATTTATGGGCTGCGACGGATCTATAAACACTGGTAATTGCATCAACTTAATATTTTGTGTTAAGGAAAAAAATATATTTAGCATTTTTTATTCCCTAATGTTTTGTTTTTTTTTCCAAATAAAGGCAAGTTATTTATTTAATCATATTTTTTGCTGATTTAAATACAATTTTGTTAAAACTTTGTAAAAGAATGAATCATCTTTTATAAAAATACAGATGTTATATGGACATTATTTACATTTTTTTGTAGTTTTACAAGCTAAATCTGCAAAACACCAGCAAATTATAGCAAAGTCTGTCTAAATACACCTGACTTGCACCACTTTATTCAGTTATTAC
>NW_007579853.1:36573-40065 GCF_000690725.1 Stegastes partitus
GCAAGACGACGTCATCCAAGTAGGGAGTTTCCAAATGAAAATATCAGAAAATATTTGTTTAGTTTGGGCAGATTTTTTAGTTTCTGAATCAATAACGTGATGAGAAATAACTGTGAGAATATATCAGGCTTTTATCTTTATTAGCTCCTGAGATGTTCAAACATCAAAGAGTAAAAAATGCTGAAAGTGGGTCGACGGGGAATTCGACTCAAACCGAAATTTTGCAAATATCTTGATAAATATTCTTTATTTATGCCAAATAATCGAGCAGAAACTGTAGGAATGATACTAAGGCAAGATGGCGTCATCCAGTAGGGAGTTTCTAAATGGTTCTCCACATAAACTGAAGAAAATATTAGCTTAATTTGGGTGGATTTTTTATTTTCTGAATCAAAGACATGATGAGAAATATCAGCTTTTTAAAAATCTTTATCAGTTCCTGAGTTGTCGACCTTCAAGCTGCAAACTTCAACAAAACCTGCTGAAAGTGGGTCGACAGGGAATTGACTTAAAATTGAAATTTCACCAATATCTTTAGAAATATTCTTTATTTATGCTAAAAAAAAATTGAGCAGAAATTGTTGGAATTACTCTACGGCAAGACGGCGTCATCCAGTAGGGATTTTCTAAATGGTTCTCCACATATTTGTATAATTTGGGCAGATTTTTTATTTTCTGAATCAAAGACATGAGGAGAAATAACTGTGAGAATAACAGCTTTTAAAAAATCTTTATCAGCTCCTGAGATGTCGTCCTTCAAGCTGCAAACTTCAACAAAACGTGTTGAAAGTGGGTCGACGGGGATTTGACTTACAACCAAAATTTCATAAATATTCTTTATTTATGCTCAACAAAATCAAGTAGAAATTGTTGGAATTACTCTACGGCAAGAAGGCGTCATCCAGTAGGGAGTTTCCAAATGGTTCTCCACATAAACTGAAGAACATATTAGTTTAATTTGGGCGTATTTTTTACTTTCTGATGAGAAACAACAATGAAAATATCCGGCTTTATATCTTTGTTGCTTCCTGAGATGTCGTCCTGCAAAGTTCAACCAAACGTGCTGAAAGTGGGTCGACGGGGAATTTAGTCGAAGCTAAAATTTTGCAATTATCCATATTTTATGCTGTAAAATTTCCAGGCATCTCATGTAGAACTTTGATGACCCACATGCTACAGCTGCACTACGGTCATGAGCATCTCCTGCNTTCATATTTATACAGTCTATGGTTCAGACTGAACTGAAGCTAATTCCTTCGACTCGATCTGGTTCGTTGGTTGAACAAAACTCAAAAACACTCATGGTTCCTCTGTTGGGCGCCTCCTTCTTTTACCTTCTGGCTGATGAGGTTGACCCACGGGGAGGTGCAGTTGCTGAAATCAGGCCCCTGCGGGTCCCAGTATCCCTCCGGACCGACGCACAAGTACGAAGCCACACCTGGAGAGAGAGAGAGAAAAAAAAAAAAGCCATTAAGCTAACGAGATATCGGCGCGTTTGTCAGGAAACACAGCTGCTTATCAACATTTCCCTTCGTGCTTTCAGGCTGCCTCATTCTTCTGTACTTTTTCCTATTTGCACAAAAAACTTCTCCAAATAAAAAGTTCCAAGAAACACAATTCTTAAATGATTAAATTAATGAATGCAGCAAACTGTAATTGGATGTTTTTTTTATCTTATAGCGACTGGAATGGAGTCGCTTCACTCGAGGCCAGCCGGACTCGGCCAGACAGCGTCTGCGTTTAATCATTAAAATTCAGACAGCGTCGGCATGTGTGTGACAGTTCAATTCCTGCATACAAAAAAAAAAAGAGAGAGAGAGAAAATACACCAAAATAGGTGCCAATTAAGTCTGCCATTGCTGAATTCATCACGAAAGGTCAATTAAGCCGGGCTGGAGGGAAGCGTGTCTGCTGACGGAGGAGATGTGGTTCTGGCACAAACACTCATCCAGATACTGAGAAAAATTAAATATCCGCCGAGGCTCCAATCATCAGGGGACCGACTCCGAGTTTATCCTAACTTATGGATGTTTAAAATAGTGGCTGTGAAATTCTGCGTTGACTTTTTTTGGGGGGAATCATTTCTGACCCACTTCCAGCTCGATTCTTCACATCCGAGGCTGTTTAAACAACAACATCTCAGGAAGTATTGAAGATAAAAGGCTGAAACTTTCACTGTTGGTACTGCTCGTGTCGCTGATTCAGAGTCTGGAATGTTGGAGAAGTAGATCAAATAATATCTGATTATGGGCGAGATGAAATATGTCAAAAAATTGAAGCTGCCATTAACAAAAACGGAGATAAAGCAGAAGTCAGTTAGAGACAATTTCTGAGCCACATGTTGCTGCAGGTCACAATAATACAAAACTAAACATGTAGGATAGTTTTAATATGAAATACTTGATCACAGAAAGGTAAAGGAAGTTATTTTGGTTAAACTTTCAAAGCTGATTGCTGCACGTTGCACCACAAAGATAAAAGCATGAATAGAAAACGTGATCTGTCCTTGAACCTTAACTTAATCTATACAACAAGACATGAAGAGTTAATTTGCAAAAACAGAAAACGGAAACAGAAAACTTATTTTTTTGGTTGTTTGCTTGAGATAATATCAATCAAACTGAAGCTGAGTGGATTTGACTCAGTAGAAATGACAAAAACAGAGATAACTTCGGTTTGATTGTCTCAGGTAGACGATGGAGAAGTGGGTTTTCTGAAGGTTTGTGGAGATCAAGGTATCTGTTTTTGCAAATGAACTCTTCATATATACATCTTCAAAGACTTTTATTGTCATGTTTTGTTTGTGTATTCTTTTATTATGGATGTATTGTATTTTCTGCTCTGTGCTGCCTCTTGGCCAGGTCGTTATTGTAAATGAGAACCTGGTCTCAATTAACCTACCTGGTTAAATAAAGGAAAATAAATAAATAAATACATAATAGATTCTTCATCAGAAACATTACAGGAAGCAACGGGGAAAATTTTCTTCAATAATTCCTGAAATATTGGCCTCAAATTTGCAATACCTGAAAAAACGCACAGATTTTTTTTTTTATGAAATCATCTTGAGAAGTATTTAATTTGTCAAGTTTTACATCCATCTTTAAAACAACATCTATAATCATATGATAAAGGAAAAGGCAGACGAATCAGAGCTGAAATAGTTCTAAAATCTGGTGATGCTTCCCCAGATATACTGAAGAAAATATTTGGTAAATATGGTTCAATTTGGGCGTTTTTTTGAGAAACAACAGTGAAAGTTTCAGGTTTTTATCTGTAATAGTTCCTGAGATGTTGTTGTTCAAACATCAAAGAGTAAAAAACATGCTGAAAGTGGGTCGACTGGGAATTTCACCAATATCTTTAAAAATATTCTTTTTTTATGCTAAAAAAAACAAAACTCAAGTAGAAATTGTGGGAATGACGCTACAGCAAGACGACGTCATCCAAGTAGGGAGTTTCCAAATGAAAATATCAGAAAATATTTGTTTA
>NW_007579853.1:41367-43958 GCF_000690725.1 Stegastes partitus
CATGCTACAGCTGCACTACGGTCATGAGCATCTCCTGCAGCATCACCTGACTCCAGCTCCTTCACCCTTCAGACAACCTGCGTCTCCAGCGCTGACATTAAATCGCCCTTCAGAGCGAGGTGGAGGCGCATTAGCAGATATAAATTTTGATTGACACATAATTTCCTTTCCCTCGGTCCACCTCGGACGGCCGTGCGTTTGATGGGTTTATCAGATAGGGAGGCCTCGGCGCTGAGAGGCAGGGCGGGGGGCTGCAGAGGAGACGGAGTGACAGCCGAGGGGAGCTCGAGGAACTTTCAAAGAGCGGCAGAGGAAGCTCGCTCGCTCGCTCGCGCTCTGCTCGGCGGCGGCGTGTGAAGTGCGGCGCTTTGAAGAGTTGGCTGAGAGGAGGTGGGGTTCGCCCGCCTCTTATCTCGCCATGTGACGGCTGTTAGTGAGGTCTCGACGGGTGCCGCCGCCGCCGCCGCCCGCTAACGAAGGCTGCGCAGATGAAATGAATTTTATTATTTTAAAGCTATGATTTGAGGCTATGATGTCACCGCCTCATCTATAAAGAAAAGAAAAGAAAATTCCCAGAAACAATGGTGGAAATCTAGGACATGACATTACAATATGGAAAGTCAATTAATCTGCACATACTGTAGAATAAATGAGGATTCTTCTTATGATGGTGACTATAATGCAGCAAGTAGCCAGAAAATAATACATTAGAATCAGTGAAATCTTGTTATGCTAAAAAAATTCTACAAAATTATTTTTAAAATTATGACAAATATATATATGTGATTTAAATACAGTAAAACAGTGTAATTTTATATGTTAAATTAAATATTGCAAAAAAATTAAATTTAAATGTTTGCTAAATTTCTATTTAAATAGTTTTGTGTTTTTTTTAATTTTTAATAACAGACAATATGTAAGTTAATGTTTTTTCCCTGTGATTTAACTTGATATTATCTGTAATTTAATAAAAACAAATCTGCAAAATAGCAAAAACATTTTACAATTTTTTTTTACTCATTAATACACATATTTTTTTCTTTTTAAATATTTCAAACGCATTTTTTGCTGATAAAAATAGAAAAAATAGCCTAATTTTGCAGGTAAAATTTGTATAAATCTGGGAATAAATTACATTTTTTAAATAATACTTTTCATGTGGATGTTATTTAAGGTTTTACCCTTTTTTCTTAAAAAAAAAAAAACTAAAAATTTTATTAAATGAATACGCAGTGATTTCACTATTCGTTGTCAGTACTTTAATAAAACAGAATAATTCCATTCTAAAATCCTTAATAAACATATTTTTTCTTCTAAGTAATGGCAAATATTTCTAAATTAATACTAATTTTTGCTGATATAATTCTGTAAATACAGCTTTGTAGAGGAATTAATTACATTTGATAAAACTACAGACTGTTGATGCCAGTATTTGCAGTTTTAACCTGTTTCTTTCTTTTTTTAAATTTACGGTTAAAGTGTAAATTCATCACCTTTTTTCTATGATCTTACAAGTATATCTGTAATTTACCTAAACCAGGAGAACATGTATAATATCATGAACCTGTGAGGAAGTTTCAGTAAATTCCTTAAGAGATGAGCATTGTGATTGAACACATTCTCGGCTGGCGTTACCGTTCGGAGTTATTACGACCGCTGAGCTGCAGGTTTTGAGGCTACTCTGGGTTCTGCTTTGATCCTTTGCTTTTAAAAATGCACCAGCGTATAACATCAGAGCCTTTCCTTTAAAACCTCCTCGCTGCCAGGTCTCATTACAATATGAACCGCTCCCCGAGAGCAGCACTCTAACTTTCTGAGGTAAAGCTTTTACATCGAGAGCAGCCGGCATCGATTTTATCTTAATGCACACTTGACTTGATTCTCTTATTATCGATACAAAGACAGAGCCGGAGCAAAATATACAGAAACAAAGGTCTGATGCCTGATAAAACAAAGCACGGGAGGTGCCCCTCGAAGAGCCCGACGCAAATGCGTTTAGCCGCTAATTAATTACACCAAGAGGCAGGAAGTGGATGCGGGTGCTGGGTGCACTAGTTACTAGTTTCCATACAGATGCGGCGCTCGGCTATCTTTAGCCGCGCATCAGTGAGTCAGGAATACAGAGTGAGGAGGGAGGACAGGAAGCCAGAGAATGAGTGCTGCAGGGGGAAGAGAGTAAACATAAACAAAACACACAACAGCAACAACATGAAGGCAAACAGGCTCAGAGCAGCGCCGGGGCTCCTGAGGAGAGCGCCGGCGTCCTCGCACTGAGACGGAGACACAAACCACACATACACATATATAGATACAGATACAGATACAGATATAGATATAGATATAGATACAGAGATCTCAAAAGTGAGGTTTTCCACGGTTAAACTGAGGACCTGCTGAGGTTTCGGTTGATTAATCAAGTTAACCAAATGCTACACGACGTAATGCGATACAGTCGCCAGCTAACGAAACATAAACACAACAGCAGCGTAATAGCCCAGCGGCAGGTTTGTATGTATTTTCATGCTTCCGACGAAAGAAATCTCTGAGATCCGAGGGGGCCGGCTCACTTTTAACCCGCTAGGTTGCCACGG
>NW_007579853.1:44608-89035 GCF_000690725.1 Stegastes partitus
AAGTGATCCTCCTTAAATATCATGTTTAACTCAGTGTTTAAGCTTTAACAGCTATAATATGCAGCTGCCGTGTTAAAAATTAGCAGCTGCATTGAGAGTGCACCGAGTGGTAAAATAAACGCGTTTTATGATCAATAGTTTTCCACCAGCACTTATTACCACAATAAACTTTTATATTCCTGATAGCTTTCCTCTATAACAACCTGTTCCTCCTGACTAGAGTGGCCGACCGGTGGTGTGGAGGAATAACAAGTCAAACACCTCCTTTTACAGGAAAGAGTCTGGGTTAGCAAAGACGGCTGGTAACCACCATCACAGCACCGTTACTATTTATGGTGGAGGTTTTGGGTTTTGTCAAATCAATTTAAACCGATAACGAATGGTTACGTCAGACTTGTCTCTTGAACAAACCGACAGTTTGGACCGATGCCGAAGACGCCTCTCTGTGGAGAATTTCGAGATATAGTGACACTGAAAACGGGCGACCCTCTGGGACACATCGCACCTCGTCTTCAGTGAGTCGTTACAATCAGGGTGTTGGAACGAGGCGTCTTCCTTGGAAATCCTTCACAGCCTCCTGTATAACTCTACCAAACAAACCCAGGTGATGTCGGGTTGCACTTTGTCGCCTTGCTTCTCGGTGATGTAACCGTGGAACACTCTGTTGTTAGAAGTCTGTAACTGTGCTGGTATTTCTGGTTCTGACAGTTGCCACGGACACAAAGGTAAACCAACTCACTGTTTAATCTCAACACTCGGGGTAACGCCTGAAAACTGTAAGATGGTCGGTCAAGTTCAACCAGGACGTTTTACAGATGTTCACAGATGTATACCTTCATCGACGAGCCTTTGTGTTGCCGAGTTTTAAGGGCAGATTGGTGCAGTTTAGTCAATGATGTGGGTATTTTACTAGATTGTAGTGGTACCAGGAAACCTAAAGGTGAAGTTCTTACATTCTGGACATGAGCTTTGGGGAGTGACCAAAACAGTGGTCAACATGAATTTACCTCAACTGGGCAACACCTAAGGTCTTCCAAAGGTGTTCCATCTGGCCGAAAAACACCTTGACATCCCTAAAGCAAAGGTGGAAGGTGTGGTTTGGTAAAAGAATGTCTGGCTACCTTATTAGCCTCTTGCTACCACAACATGGACCCACTGAAGGTACCAGAAATTGATGGTTCTCATTTTATTTTCCACCTAAGATTGGCTAACCTTGGGTTTTCGGACTTTTGCGTGAAGAGAAGAAACCAGAACATCCCTTTAAATATGACAAAAATTCACAATACCTATGGTTCCGGGTGGACAGGGCATCTTGGCCAACACGCCCTGCTTGGTCTTGGGCCAGGAGACGTCCATCATCACCAGGGGGTTGCAGTACTCCACCCGGATGTTGGGCAGCTTGGACGAAGGCGGCGCCCTGAAGTCGTCTTCCGGATCCAGACCCTCCACCAGCGTCTGGACTGGCGGCGCCACCGTCGTCGTGGTCCGCGGCCACTGGGCCAGGGCGGTGGTCGTGGAGGGGGCCTTGGTGGTGGTGGTCCTGCTGGTGGTGGTCGTCATGGTAACGGTGGTAGGTCTGGTGGTGGTCCTCGTGGTCGTGGTCGTGGTGTCCATGTACACCATCACAGAGGAGGAGGTTTCTGGTAAAGAAGACAGAGAGAACCAATTAAATGCTGTAAAAAGAGGATTGAAGGCTTTCTTTTTGCAATCATTTGTGTCTGAAATGGAGATTTATCTCAGTGCAGCTGAAAAAACATACAGGTACAGATTACAGTTTTTAAGCCAACATTATTTACAGTTGCGCCCTGTTTTTCTTTTTCTTCTTCTTTTTTTGTTTTTTTTTACAGGTAACATGGAACTTGATTTTTGATTTTTTGTGTGAATTTACTAGATATTATCTGTAACTTCAAAAAAAGGAAAATTGTTAAATGACATAATAATAATAACGTTAAAAAAATCAAACATAATAAATCATGTAAATTAGTTTTTGTTTTGTTTTGGGTTTTTTTTTTAGATTGTACTAGATATCTGTATTTTTTTCCAAAAGGTAAAATATGTAAAATAACAACAATAATAAAAAATAAAATTATTTTAACTCTTTTTTAGTAGTTAAAGTATAAATAATTATTCTTCCAAACAACTACAAATTAAATATTTGCTGCTATTTTTGCTAATACACTGAAAAACAGTGTAAATTTTACAGATTTTTGAGTTGATTTAAAAAATAAAATAAAATAACATTTTAAAGTCAAAATGTAAATTAATACTTTCCCCCATGACTTTACAACATATAGTTGAAATTGAGAAAACAGGGGAATCTGCAAAATACCAGTTTAAAAATGTTACTATTATTATTATTGTTGCTATTTTATTTTGTTTTATTTTATTTTATTTATTCATTTATTTATTTTTCCCATTTTCCAGTTCTTCATACACCTAATTTAATGCTTTCAAGTGATGGCAAATGGTATTATGTAATAATTATTTTATTTTTTAAACAAGCAGTAAAAATAATGTAATTTTATTGTCCAACACTGTAAAACATTGAGCTAAAGACGACCAGGAACCCGAGCTGACATGACGCCACACTTCCTCACTGTACAGAGTCTCATGGATCGGTGAGTGATGTCGGAGTGTATGCTCATTGTTGAGTCGATTACTAAGAGATGTGAGCTGGAAAATGTTTTTTAAAAAAGCATGAGGGTTCTATTCATCCCTGCTTCCCATGCGTCAGGAGACCGTTCAAACAGGATCACTTGGATCTGGCAGGTCTGACTTACATGCATGGTTTCTAGTTTGGGACCCCCGCCGGCCGACAAACTTCCAGCTGTGCAGCCTAAATGCAGCTGTTGACGGGGGCACATCTCCACCAGTCGATACCCGGGGTTTGTAGCTACGTGCTATCTGGGGGGGGGTCAACCAGGACAAACTGTAAACCTGCTTCCTGGATGCCAGTCCTCCCCGTGGTTACGCTCCGGGAGGCGTTCGCTAACGACACCGTTTACCTGAGCTGTTAGGGGGCCGTCGCAGCTTCAGCACCTTGGAGATCCCTCCATCATGCCATCTGGTCACCCGTTTTAACCCCTTTTAACTCCTTCTCGTGTCCCTGATTGGAAATAAATTCATTTAGCTACAGGCTTTTTATGAGCGTCTGGCCACATGGGGGAGGTCAGACTTCATGATGCATGTTTCGGAAGCACAAAGGAGTCCAGTGGAATATTTTAATCTAGCAACGCCGCTCTGCATCACACGTGTACGCTGTTATTTTGGCACAATGATCCGTCAAAACGCCGACATTTCTGCATGTCATGATCTTATTACTGTTGGGAGGCAGACGGCTCGTCGCGGTCTCCCTTTAAATAAATGAGAGAGCACTTCCACACTGACGCACAAACCATTTGGACCAACGGAAAAAAAATGCAATTTGGTCTAGTTGACGTTTCCGCCTAATGCAGAGATACAATCAGAATGACAGAAGTGACAAATGGTCCTAATCTTTGCATGAAAGGGGAGCAAAACAAAATTTAATGAGGGTCGATTTTTAGGCTGGCAGGTGTAATGGACGTCACGCGCCCGCAGATAGCAGACATCGCCGGCCAAATCCAGATTCAATTTGCAATCGGACGACTTCTCTGTATGGTAAATTTGAAAGAAGTAAAATAAGACGGCATAAATTAGCGGCGCTGTTCGG
Source organism: Stegastes partitus (assembly GCF_000690725.1). Taxonomy (NCBI): domain Eukaryota; kingdom Metazoa; phylum Chordata; class Actinopteri; family Pomacentridae; genus Stegastes; species Stegastes partitus. Next base: position 48,300 of record NW_007579853.1, read on the forward strand.
GACGCCGAGGCTCCCGGAGGCTGTAATGACACCCGACGACTATCAGCAGTCGATGCATTCAAACGCTTAACAGGGTTCAGCGACAGCCGAGCGTTGATTAAATAGTTTGTCGGCGCAGCGAGAGTTCCTGGCTGATTGAGTATTTGTTTTCTTTTGCTAACAAAAGAGTTTTTTTTTTCTTTTTTTTAAAGATCTGCAGGTATCTTGGACGCTCCTGTGGAGGCACTCCATCAGTGAAGTGGAACTATAACAAGAGTCTCATTGAATTACAATGTGATCTAAGGGCACAGGGAGGCTTTTTTTAATCCCCGACTCTCTGGTAACTTCAGAAACGTCTCTTGCATCAACCGGCGGAAAAAAAAAAAACTGGAGAGGATGCAGTCACACAAGGATAAACTGACACCGCCTCTAAAATAAAAAATCACATGAATGCTCGACTAGCTATTTAGCATTCCCACCATTTACATTCTATCACCGCTATTAAACATCACCATCAATCCACTAACGATCCCGAGAACAGGAGGGTGAAATATCTCCAAGGGCGCCGCTCGATTTGTTTGATTATTTATGATCGAGCGTATTTGGGAGGAGAAATGATGATAACCTCAAACATGACAAACCAAACCTCGGCCGCAAAAAGGGGAAAGTGGCATCAGTCTCCGGATAATTGAAATCAGCTGCATATAGTAAAAAAGGACGCCGTTAGAGCACCTGATGGAAATCCGACGGTGGATGCTCGCGTGGAGGTCAGCGGAGGTCACGGCTCCGGATAAGCCGGCGGCGGAACAGACGTGCGAGTCAGGAAACTGGAATGAGTGTCGTGGTCAGGACGGCTGATGCAGCACTGATTGTGACTGTGACAGATTTATATTTTTTGCTGAGGGAGTTTAGCTGCCAATAAATGCACACTAATACACAGCGACCTGCTTTTTTTTTTTATTTTTTATGACACTCGGTGACAATTTTGCTAACCGAGGCGACAGAATACATTAGACTTGAAAGGATCAGTGACAGGCAGCTATATTGTCCTTTTGCTGAATAAATATAGGAAGCGATACTTTCTTCCTCGACAAAAAACTGAATCCATGAGTCATGCATCGCTCGACAGACTGTATAGAAAAGACAGCAAAGCAGAAGCACCTTAAATTTGTATTCTTTTAACCACCAGCAGGGGGCGACTCCTCCAATAGCAAAAACAACCTCAACTAACCCGACTTCTCATTTGATTTGTGACCTCGGTGAACACTTTCCAACTAACTTTATGGTCTCAGCTGCTCATTTAAAGACTCTTTAAATGCAGTGTTGTGTTTGTTTTGTAAAATATTCACAGTAAAATCAGGTGCAGCCACCTTGTGACACTGGTTGCGAGATAACCGTCGGTTTCATTAGCAGAAAAACAAACCACTTTTTCAGGCTGAGCTTCATGTGAACAAACCCAATGCTAGTCTAGTCATCATCCCAACATGACCAACATCCAAATCACAGGAGCTGCAATTTTTTTTCCAGGGTAATGGTGAAGAATGGAACAAAACACCTTCATAAAACTAGCGATGTGGTGTTACAGAGATGCTCATAGCTACAAATCATATCCTCCAGACATACAGGGGACATACTTGTTGGGTACAGACGGCTGCAAAAATCACATCATCCTTTTTTATATCAAGTTCAGGGAAGAAGAAATGCAAGAATCACCATCCCCGGTAAAATCGTGACTCAGAAATAAATTCTTTTTTTACGAATTGTTCAAACTCTGGTCGATGTTTACATCGAAAAACGGCGTCAAATTCTTCAATAGGTCTTTTGCTAAACATGTAGGTGCACGCTGGTCTGCTTAAAATGATTTAATGTGCTGGAAATTAGTAGTTTTGAATTTTTATTTTGGCTAATAATGCTAGCAGGCACAGTACGCTCAGTGCACTGTGGCTGATTTATTCCACTAACAACAGTAGGTAGGGACAATTTCAGCCAACCAAGATGCTATTTGGTTGTCTGCAGCTGTAATTTGGGCAGTTTTGACATAAAAAAGTCTAAAAAAAACTACAGAAATGCATGCAAATTTGCAAAATGGCTGCAAAACTAGCACCACTGGCCGCAACACCTGCATTAAGTCTAACTCTAATAGAGCAAATCCGGTTAATTTAGAAGGAAGTTTGCACAGTTCACTCATTAAACACCCAGTTTGCAGTGACTGAGAACAACATGTTGATTGTTTGTCTGTTAAAATAACTTTTAAGGATGAAAGTCGTCGCATCTCCTCCCTGGAAGCTGACGGTATAACACAGGACAGAACAGAGGAATACGACTCGAGGAATAAAAACGAATCGCCATCACGGCACGAGGTTAATTCAAAGTCACCTGGAATCATGTCCAGAATGTAATTCGACGCTTCCATTTGATCCCGTTGAAATTATTTTCTCACAGTGTTCCGTCGGCACAGTTAAATACGGGAGAAGAGAGTGTCCTTGAGCAAACTTAAATATCTTTTTCCATGAGATGAGCACAAGAAGGAAGAAAAAAAAAAAAAGAAAACAGAGAGAAGCCAGCAGCAGCAGTAGCAGCAGCAGACAGCAGCCACAGTCTGCAGGCACTATCGCCTTGGAGACAACACAAGGACATTTTGTTTTGCTTTTGCCAGCTTTCCCCATCTATCCAAAGGGACGGAAGAAAAAAAAAGAAAAGAAAAGAAAAGAAAAGAAAAGAAGGCGAGCTCAAGAGAAGCAGCGAGGTGAACAGGTCTTTGGTACGCCCCGAGGAGCTACTGGGTGACCTTACAGGGAGATTTGAATGTCTGACACATTTTGGGTTGAGAGTTTTTATAATTGGCTGAAAAACACAACAACAGAGCCGCACTGCAGGACGCTGCTGCTGCTGCTGCTGCTGCTGCTGGCGGCATCGTCCTCCTCACACCGGCGTTTATTTAGACGTTGCACAACTACGAAAGGAAAAAAAAAAAGTTGAATTCAATAAAGATGCCCTCAAACCTCAAAGCAATTTATCTGCTGTATATTTAAGATTCCACGCGTTCTCGGCGGCATTGCGAAGTTGATTAAAACGAAATAACAGCCGGCTATTAGATGTTCCTTAAAGCTGGCGGATGTTCCTGCAGCAGCGCCCCCCACCCCACAAAAAAAAAAAAAAAAAACCTTCACACACAAAAAAAAAACCCGACAGCAGACTGTGGGCACTCTCCTATCTCGTGGAAACACCAGCTCGGCTCATCGTTTACGCTCCACTTCTGTGGCGCCGACACCCCCGCCGCCGACCCCCCTCCCAAACCGAGAAACCCTGTTTCCACCACACACGGAGCTTTGTGCTTCATTTCAAAGCATTCGTTTCTAACTAATTAGCCTCTCTCTCTGTATCCCAGGGCTTCGTGGCTTCCACAATTAGATAAGCCCCGCTCCACTTCGCTCCAGGAAAAGGAATAAAAAAAAACAAAAAAAAACCTGCCATTATGAAATGGATCCGGTTTATGTGACTTCGCCGTTTCCGCACCGGGAGCGTCGAGGCCTCGTCGAGAAACTTCTGCAGATCAAAAGAGGTGAAAGAGGAGGGTTTTCTTTTTTTTTTGGAGGGGGGGGTAAGAAATGAAATCAGACAGTAAAGTGACTCTTCCAGCCTCGTGCTGAACCCAATTACCTCCTAATTTTAGTATTTGAACCTTCCTGCACGGCTTCGACTCTCGCTCAGACTGGAGAGAATCGCCGACCGTCTGCGTGTGATGTCACCCATTAACTTTCTGCCGGCCTGTTTAAAGCTTGCAAAATGGGATTTGGTGGCTGCTGGGACTCGTATTTTTAGACTTAAGCGTACTCGAAGCCAAAATCCATGATCACGGTTGTTAGCGGGCCAGAACCGCGCGCTGGTGTCACTTCTGCTGCTTGATACGAAGCTGCTGCTACTTCTTTAGAACTTCTTTTTGAGGCTGAACAAAAAAAACATCCCCGGCCGATTATTAACAATGTTGTTGTTTTTTTGTATTACAAGAGTTCTGTAATGTTCTGCAGATTGCTCATTATCTAATTATACACAGTATGCACTGATCTGAATATATTTCCACACGAGCTAAGCTTTCAAAACTCTTCAAATAAATCAAAAAATGGCATCAACAGATAGAAAAAAATACATTTTCAACATGTTTTTAGGAGGAGAAACGTTGTATAAATCCAGCTATGAATGCGATATGAACAAAACTCCTCTGACAGAATACAAATATAAATAAAAATGGGAACTTTGGTGCATGTATGTGCTGCTGAAAAGACATTTTAAGATAGCGAGCTTTAGGAAACTGCAATGCAAAATATTATTTAGGTGCAAAAAACGTAACTAACCACAGAACTTTCCTATTTGATTACCTGCATTAAGGCAATTATCGTCACAAAGTTTGAGGAATTTTCATGTTTAACGCTACAAATGCACCATTATTTAATAAAAACAAGCCCTAACATGCACATCGGATGAATCCAGCTGCAAATCTCTTGTTTTATTCCGCTGACAAATAAGAGTCGAAGGTTTCTACAGAAGGGAGTTTGGATACATCTTTTTCTTTTTTCTTTATCGCCCAGTAAATACTGTCAACAGCCCAAAAAAAAAATCTATTTCCATCATGTTTTTAGGAGAAGATTGTTGTATAAACCAGGCTGTGAATGATATACGAACAGATCCCTCTGAATGTCGATGGAATAAAGACGGTTTGCTGTAAGTGCTGCTGAAATCGAGATTTGTGACTCAGAGTAAGAGAAAAACTCATTGTTAGAAAACCGCCTTCAAAGCTTCATACGCTATTTATAGGTAAAAGTTGTATTTGACGCGATTGATCGAGCTATTTTTTAACATTTTGGTTTGTTTGTTTGTATGAAAAGAGTTAAATTAGTAAAATCTGGATTGAATTATGACAAAAAAGAAGAAAATTCATGTTAAAATACGCAGATTAAATGTAATATCACATAATATAAACTCATTTACAGAAGAAAATAGCAAAAATATTAAAAATTAAACGCCCAAATATGTATTTTGGATGTTTTCTTTTCACGGGTTACAGAAGCAAAATAAATCAACTGTGGGAATAAAGAAAACGGGACGACCTTCATCAATATGAACAAACCGATGATGCTTCTCATCGCCGTTATTCAAGGAATTGAGTTCATGTTAGTCGGCGCGCTGAGAGCTGTGAACTAATATTTGGTGCTTTTAAAGTGTCAGAACCTCCGTTTCTAAACCGCATTACGGATTCATACCAGTTCATTTCAAACTGCAAAATTTAAGGCTCCACTCTGGTATGCAGTTTGTTGGACTGGGTGCCACGTTACTCAGCGGAGCCTGCAGAAGTGGGCTATACTCTTAATTTATGCCCCTTATTTTTTATTTTATTATTTTTTTACACAGCAAAGGATAAATGTCCTGCGATACCAACACTGACATGTAGGAATGTTCCAGCATATTTAGTTCACCCAGAAATGGGCCAGTAGTATTTACGCAGCTAACTTCTGCTGCTTGACTTCAGGGAGTAAATTCATGGTGAAATTAACATTTTTCCAGACTAGAAGTTGGGAGCACGACGTAACTGAACATTTATTATCGTGGAGTCAGTGGAGCAGAAGTCTCTGTTGGTGCTACTACTTTAAAATGTGCTGGACAAGGAGCAGTTTGCAGGTATTAAAAATCAGACATATTCAGGCAAACATGGTGTTAAAAAGAGATTAGTTCATTTGCCATAATAAAGCAATCAGCCACAAGACGATAGCCGCCTGCCAAATGTGGAGAATGTCGCCATTGTGCGGCCAAAACAGCTCCAACCCACCGGATCTCTTTGGGTGTTCTGGAGTTGCGGACTGCTGAAGCTTATAGGGAATCCAAATGTTTTGGATTGTTGGGGGTTTCTGCCTTTGTGAAGCGCTATGAGATGACTTGTTGTTGTAAATATGCGCTATACAAATAAATTGAATTGAATTGAATTGAATTGGCACCAAGACTCGGTTCGCAGTGGATTTGGGTTCAAGAACCTCCCGTGTACGCTTGTTCGAAGAGTACGCTTGGAGAGGTTCAAGGTCGAGTCAACGCCGTGGGAGCTGCTCGTGAGCAGGTTCTGGGAGTCCCGTTGGATGATTGGTTGGGTTTGGTTTGCAGCAAAGCTCAGCTCCAAGGTTTCCCAACATGGTGTCAAGACGGCCAACGCTCCCAGTGGTTTTACTGGTGTGGTTGAAATATTTATAATTTTTCGATTCATGTTTACAACCCAACTTTTTCCCAGAAGCTGCTAACGGGTTATTGAGTGTTCTCTAAAGAAACCCGTCTTCCTTAAGTCTAAATTTACCCAACGAACAAAGGCGTGACCACCACGGTATCAATCAAACCAAACCAGTCATCTCTCTCTGTTTGGGCTGAGAACTGATTGAAACTGAGAAGCTAGCTTCGTAGAAGGAGGTAAAGCTTAGGACCATTCTTAGTTTCAAACGTGTTCAACACCAGGTAGGAGTTCTACTTTTAGACAGAGCAGGCCAACTGAAGCAGAATTTGAGTTTTTGTTTTGGTTCGTACAGAACAGCTAAGTGTGCTTGTAACTCCTCATTTTGTTTTTAATTTCTGTTGTCTGAGCAGCATCCTCTGCCCTCAGTTGTGTAATCTGTGTTGCTGAATTTGTGATAATTACCAACTTTTTAATAAAAACTAATATAAACGTTACCTGGCCGAGGATAAAACTACTGCAGCACACGACTGGATGAGGGGATTAGAAGTTCATAGAAGCTGCATAGCTGCCTAAACCCTGAACTGCATCACTGGTTTTAGTGTTTTAGTGACAAGTGTCTGTTACACGACACTGGTTTTTATTACTGGTTGTTTGGCGAGCAGCTACGGGAGTCCTCAAGTCACAGCTAGATCCAAAATCATTGTCATATATCACATAATATCACATAAACATACTCAGTGAGTTGTGAAAGTTTAAAAAAAGCTACGAAAATTAGCAATGAGGGACGGCTGGTGGCATAAACCAGCAGCTGGACTGTTTTGTTTGATGTTTACTTTGGGTTTTCACTTCCTTTCTCGTGAGGTTCAGGCGCTAAAACGATTATTTCAAAGAAAACATCATACTTTGTTGGACATTTCTACATATTGGAAGCTCAGTTAAGGTTTGGCGCAAAAATGACTGAGTTCGGGTTTAAAATATCACCGTTTGGGTTAAAATACGACTTTTTTTTAACTACATGTTTGAAGCTTCTTTTCCATAATCTGGGCTACCAGCATGACAAGTCCCACTTCATCTCATATATGATTGGTTAGCTGCAAAGGAGCAAAATAAATGGCAAAGATGCACTGATTAGAAACCAAACAAACGCCATTTATTGGAGACCAGGTTGCCCAGAGAGCAGCTTCCTCCAACTATTGCTTCAAGTTTGTAATGTTGTGTAACACGCTGCCGTGGAGGAGATTAATTCCTGACGAGTTAAAACAAGTTGGAAGCATCTCTTCATGTGTTTTTTTTCTGCAGAAATGGACCTTGAACCAAATCATCTGTCAAGCGGCCAATAATTACTCGCGTTACAAGAAGTCCCGCTGAAGTGCCGAAAATAGCAGTCAGAAAGGCGCTGCCAAGCTTCGCTGGAAGTAATTGATGCTTCATGTTGGGAAATGTTGGCAACCGTTTGTCTGATAAAATGTGTAACTTCAAAAATTAAAAAAAAAAAAAAAAGAAGGCGGATTAAGATGAAAAAGCTGCGTCCCGGTCTGGCCCTAACCTTACAGGCTGTCTGCTGAGAGCAAGTAGAGGAGAAAAAAACAAAATGAGACTTGTTAAACACGACACAAGCGGTTTGTTAATTCTCAGGCAGGAGCTAGTTGAGGATTAATTAATGTAAAATTTCATCCGGGATAAAAACTGCACACGGAAACCGGCTCCTCAGCTTATCAGCTCCTCAACGTTCACGACATGCGATCCCGTCGAGGAGAGCAGTCGTTTAATGGAAACCCTTTCCGTGGCGAGCCCGCAAATCCATCAACAACTGGGGTATGGTGGTGGTGCTGCTGGTGGAGGAGGAGGAGGTAAAATATGCAGCCAGACATCCGGTAATGCCTCGATATCATCTGACATGATGAGAACCGTAATGGATGGGAGCTGTGCATTGTTTGGCAATTAATTTCTCATTCCCGAGCTCTCTTCGCGGGACTCGAGAGGGCATCTATGGAGGTCACACGGCGCTGCTGGGAGAAGTGATTTGAATGCACGCCGGCCCGGAGACACACTGCCTCAGTTTGAGCTAAATGACAGAAGAGACACGAGCTCGGGCTGCCTGCAGTGGAGTGGACCGCAGAACCACAAGCAAGTGTAGGGGGGGATTCTGCCTGATGTGTTCACTAATCTGGAATATGCATGCTCTCAAAAGGCATCCATTATACAAATCTCTCACACGCATTGTGCTCATACAGTAGTGGTGCACTAAAGCCTCCCATCGCACACAAATCCATATATTTCCTCAGCTTAAAATCAAGGTTTTCATTCTTGGAGCAAAATCTTTACTCTCTCCGGCTCGTGACAAGGCCAAACACTGTCAAACGCACCGAGGAGAGCGAAAAGGAGGCGAAAAAAAAAATAAAAAGGGATTGTGAGCACATGAAGGGAGGCGATTTCGAGAGTGGCTAAAGAGGGGAAGAAAAAGACTTTCGCTCCTCCAAGGTCTCGCCATTTGCCAGAGAAGAAAACACCTCGAGTAAGGCTTTTTCAGACGACTGTCAGAATGGGGCCGAACGGAAAGGGCAGCGGAGGAGCTGACACCGGTGATAAAGAGAGTTAAAGACGCTTTCGAGGCCTCCAATCAGATTTGCTCGGCTGATTGGTCAAAATAAATCGCTCGGAGGTTGTGCGCCGCCGAGCCTGTTAAATTTAATGTGGCCATTTTTCGGGGGGCGCTCGACAAAAGAGAGGCGGAGGAGATCCCTCATGCTGCACTTTAACGTGATTTCTTTCGCTATTTCTACGTTAATCGAAAAAGTCGACGCCCTCCAATGAAAAAACAAGCTCAGCGCGTTAGATAAATATCTTTGATTTTCGCTCTAAGTTTGTTTTCTGCTTATTTCCGTCCACGTCGGGGGAGATGGATCGGGTGTTGGCCTTAATTGAGGGATTGCCTGCCACCTCTCTCGCTACACAGGTGATCTGTGTATGATTTCTGGATCAAGGTAGAGCCGCCAAGGCCGGTGATGGATGGCTCAGTCAGGAGGAGGGACGAAAAATAAAACATCTCATGATATATAACGGCGAGCTCGCTCTGAACCGGCTTGAAACATGGGCACGCCCGCGCGAATTGACAAAGGCTTCACTCAAAGTCCATATTAAGAAACAGGACGATCAGCAAAACGAGCACGAACGGGGTCGCCGTGATCATATTTTATAACATATTACAGTTTATTCCAACATGAGGGAACGTGGCTCTGAAGTCCCAACAAAGAGCTCCCTGTTTCCATAATAAAAAAAAGTCTAAAGCTGCATTACTAACAGAGGTCTATTGTGTTCCGGCATTAAAGGGGGTTTGCAAGGAGACTGTGCATGTGTTTGTTAGAAAAATCTTTCTCAACTCTAATCCCTAAACCTTGCACTTTTCCCTGGAAGAAAATTGCCCCGTGCAAGAGGTGCACCAGGCATGTGATAAGTGCGTAGCTTGCAAATAAGCATGTAGCCTACATTCCTAAGCCTCGACATCAAAAAGGGGGCTTCATGCAGCATGCAAAAGGCTGTTTTTTTTTTGTTTTTTTTCTGGAACAGTAACATTTACTTTGAATTACTAAGCAGCGCATTCCTTGAAGCTTTGTAATCAGGTGAAAAATGTCTCTGATGACATACGCCGGGTATCGCTCGAAAACCGCCGAAGACGATGACAGGTGCTGGGAGGCGAGGGAGTGGAACCGAAAGGACAACAGTTTGTGCCTTTAAGAGCTCACTGAGTCACACTCACATTATCTACAGTGACTCTGCCAGCCTGCATTTACTGCTTAGACAGTCTTAATCAATTTAGCATGTGTCAGGCTCTTCCAAATGGAGCCAAGATGGGCGCCTGAGCGTCCAAAACATCGGCTGCTTCGGCATGAAGGTCGGGTTGGGGAGGGGGGGTGGTGGTTGCCGCTTATGCCGGCTCCCTCCAGGCCAACGGGGGGCTGGCAACGTGCCCCGGCCAGATGGCAACATGTGGCAAAAATTACAAGGCGACCAGACAATGGATGTATCCGTGGCATCAACTGTGCTGCGTCCTATGCACCAATCGCGAGTCAACAAAGGGATCGTTCCTGCAGCGGCGCATGCAGGCATGAGAGGCTGTCTGAGTGAAACAAGAGCTGAATGGGAGCTCGCCGCTGCCAGGATCAACCCTCTTTTCATCTGAGAGTCCATTAACACATCATTGCGAGGTACAGAAACAGCCCAACAACGCGGGATTAAACCAGAAAAAGCCCCGTCGAGGTTTACACACATAAACTGCGGAACAAACAGGCCGGGTTCTTATCTTATGGCGGCGTATTAGTGCCACAGACAGCAGCAGGTGAGAGATACTGGAGTCATTTTTTTTTTTTTTTTTTATGTGCTTGTCCTTGTCTTTTGCAGTCCTGTGGAGTCGATGCGGCTCTGCTCGGCGTGGCAGGCAGCACGGAGGTTACGGAGGTAAAGCCGAGGCCTGGAGGGAGACGTTTCTGTTGGAGGGTTTGATGGCAAGAAGAGTCAGAACTAATGCTGTCATTTGTAGAAAACTGGTAATCAAAGCTGAGATGTAGAATCTAGTCAGCATTAAAATACAGAAGATAGGTTAAAATGTGTGATTTGGTTCACGTTAGCATTTTTAGATTAAGTTTTGCAGGTAAGTAATGGAAACTAGGTTTTTATAATCTTACTGCACTGATTTCATCTGAGTTATTTAATCATGAGCATCTGCTGACACTATTTCCCAAGATAATATGCACTTTGAGCAATGTATTTTAGCGTTATTACTCAGTTTCTCTTACTGTAGAGACCAGAGTAGGCGGGTAGTTAGTAAAGGGTCACTGTGACAAAGACTCCTGTGCGGCTTAATGACCCAACGCTAGTACATTAACCCAAGTCAAGACCAATTACAACATTGGTTCTATATCTCAGTGACATATATAATGGGGCTGCAAGGTGGCTCGGTGGTTAGCACCGTTGCTTCGCAGCAAGAAGGTCACCGGTTCACATCCCAGTGAGGACACCAGGGTTCTCTCCAGGGTCTCCGGCTTCCTCCCACAGTCCAGAAACATGCTGAGGTTAATTGGTGATTCTAAATTGTCTGTAGGTGTGAATGTGAGTGTGCTTGGTTGTCTGTCTCTAAGTGTAGCCCTGTGATAGACTGGTGACCTGTCCAGGTGAACCTGCCTTCACCCTGAGTCAGCTGGGATAGACTCCAGCCCATTGCCACCCCAGTGAGGGTTAAGCGTTGTACAGATGGATGGATGGATGATACATCTGTGGTTTTGCGAGCAATATCAGGACCTGAAAAGCTGAAAGTATGCTGAATTTATATGATCAGTTTTTCGATTTTTGATTGATATTGCTGCACATATTAAGTAAGTTATTTAAATTTCTGACCCAAACATCCCCATATCAATACAGATGGGTTACAAATTGCACTGATTGGTCCCAACATCTCTGGTTATGTAAATAATTTTACTTTAACATGGTGCCAGATGGAGCTTTACGAGGTGTTCTGGTGACTCAGTGTGGACCAAAGTGATGAACCAACTGATACACCAACATTTCCACCCAATATACTGGAGAGGTGACTCCAATAAGGGCATGAGTCACATTTTGAAGTAGGTAGTTTATCCAATAACCATGAACTGACTCCCTGGTTATGAGGACAGATGATTGTTATCAGTGACACGCCTTCAGTAAGAAGTTACTCAGGTGATAAGAGGGACTGGTTTTGTCGCAACAGCAACCCCTGCTCGCAGCTTTGACACTAATTTCATGCAGTATCTCCGCTTGTTTCTGTTCCAAAACAACCAAACCAAGGCTGCTTTCAGCGGAGAAGAAGACTGAACTCAATCACAAGGTGAATCTGGTCGACTGGATGATGAATAGTCTGAAAGCCAATTAACGTCCACAAGCGTCTGAAGATCAACACCCTCATTCAGCTGCATTTGTAATTATTTTCATTTGCAGAAATGTCAGATTTTTCTAAAACCTGCTCCCCATGCCTTCAATGCCGGCTATTCAGACATTGTATGTGCCGTATGTATCGCTCAGCTGCTATCTTTATGTTTCATTTTGCCTTCGTGCTTTCAAAAAGATGACCACGGAGCAATTTATTTCACTCGTCCTTGCATATTCTGCACCGAATGTGATCATGAAAAGTGGTAAGAGAGCTTTTACATCTGCCTACAAATAGCCGCCTGCGAGCACTTTATCGTTTTTTTTTTTTCGTTGTTTTTTCCTTTTTAAATCATCAATTCAGTGAATTTAATTGTCAATGGAGTTGTCATGGAAGCACTCCTGGGTGCAGATCATCTGTCCTTGAAAGCATCCTGTTTGGACAAAATTATCACGCTGCCTGCTGAAGAGACGGCAGCAAGTGCACAGATTAGTGCGAGATTATTGTGGGGATTAGTTTCTTTGCACGAATATCCTCAAATATTACTCAGAATTTGGTTTCGATGGAGCAAGACAACAGCTCTCTCTGCACTGTACATAAAACATAATTTGCTCAAAGAGATCAAAAATCGTTCGCAATTAGATGCACTGTTTGTGCTTGCATGTGTTTCTACGGCTTCCCTGATATGATCCCCGCCTGATGCCCTGCAGCAGGTGAACCGGCCCATGTGGCTGGGCATCCGGCACCGGGTCCCAGCTGTGGCTTTGGCCGCGGATCTGCTGCTCTGCTGCCCATATACCATGCTCCACTGGTATGGCAGGTCAGGCGTGCTCACGGAGCTGGAAGCCCGAGCGGGGAAATGAACTTGTGTTAGCGCCATCAGAGGATGACACCTTTGTGTGAGCGTTAACAGGCACCGCGATCATGACACTGGAGCAAATCTCTCATGTTCGCCGCGAGGGGAGGACGCCACGTTGGCTTCTGGCTTGTTGGGTTCATCTAGTCGGATTTCTGGCCTCGCTGAACGACCGCAGGAGCTCCGAGTGATCGCATCGGTGACGATTCAGAACTTTCTGATTCCTAAGCGTCTTGTTTCTGGCCTCCTCCGCCTTCCTATTGTGCAGAAATGCTCTGAAGAAACACATTTATCAACACCTGGAACAGTTTTTAGGCAGTTCGATGGTAGATTTATAAATTGTTTGCTCACTGCAGCCCGACTTTGACACCTGGAGCTTCCGTTTAATTAGTTTTTTTGACACTACAACAACACTGAAATCCTGCGAAATAATTAGATTAAACCTAAAGTCGAACATTTCAACTGTAAATAAAGATAAATGCTTTGATTGCCGGCGAACCGAAAGAGAAGGAAGGTGGATGAGATCAGCAGGTGGGAGGACGAGTTCATGTTTGATCAGTAAATTTAAGTTTCTTAACAAACACGAGGGTTCTTGTTCTTCTGGTTTAACGCTTCAAAATGTTTAAACGTATGACTCCTATCTTCTAGTGCCTCAATAAAACACCTGTCCAGCAATTATATTTAAAGACAGAGCAGTGAGAAACAGCTGGCACCAGTATTCTGTAGCCGTGAAAATTACTCGTGGAAACGCCGCCTCGAGAAAATCCTCAGCGGCGGCTCAAGTCGGCCAGCGTTCTGAGCCAAATTTGGCAAGTTGCAGGTGAATATTTACAAATCTTCCTTCTCGAATATCTGCATAAAAGAACTGCTCAAAAAACCCCCTCGTCCTCTGTTGTTGCTGAATCTGCCCCGGCCACATTTAGCTCTCTGATCTTTCGCGCAGCCCCGCTGGAGAGGCGAATAAATGGAACAAACAACCTTGCAGCTGCAAAATACAGACTAATTTGTGTGCAGTGAAGTGGTGCACTGATGCTGATTCAAACAATTTGGTTGTAACTATCCTGCCATCTCAAAATTAGGCTCCTCAGGAGACAATTGTGTGGAAAATGTGCACAGCTAACTTTAATCAGAACAGGTCTGCATTCTCTTGTTTCTGTATTCGGTCTGGAAGTTGATCAAACAAAATGCTTTATTGCTCCCGAGTCCATTCAATCACTCTTTCATTCCTCATCAATCTGTTTATCTGACGTTTATATTTGTTCCCTGACTCCATCCATCCACTTAATGCAACATTTTACTATCTATATTCATGCAGTCGACTCTTTGGAGGGCAGCCTGTTGTGCAGCAGCAGCCAAACACGAGCTTAGCGCCGACACTTTGCATGTGTGTGTGTGTGTGACTGAAAGTATGCGTGTCAAAGGAGAAAGAATAATCATTTAACACAGAAAGCACACAACAACACCATTCCGCTTTTCCTTAACTACAACAAATTATATTATGGGTAGCTGTGTATCGTCAAAGCCAAACACTGTAAGCATGGCCACTGAATGAATGAATACATTACCGGGTGTGTTGAAGCGGCACTCGGCGTGTAAAAAAAAAAGATTTGGGAGGGGGGGAAAAAGTAGCAGCCAGCTAAGGAAAATAAATTAAACTGGCAAGCGGCAGGTAGAAAAAGCTCCAGAGGAGAAAGCAGAAGTAGGGATTTCACAGTCAAATAACTTGTGACATTTTTGACTAGAGCTGTTGATGAGATAGCGCAAAGAATTACCTCGGTGTGTCAAAACAGGTTCTTTTTCCCCCCGTTTTATGCTTCCCAACAAGCACCAATTTATAAAAAGAACAATGGAGTGGAGAAATTAGACTTTTCAAAAGAGTTTCGGGAAGTTTAATGTGAGCTGTCGCTTGCTCCTGGTTTTTTTTTTTCCAAAGGCAGCAGCCAGATTGAGCAAAAGACTTCAGCTTGTGGCTAAAACACGAACTCTCAGTGTCAAACCCCAAAGACCGAAGAATCTAAGATGATTCAATTATGATTTTGTGCCTCTGACGGTTACATTACAAGTGATGAAGCTCAATCTATTTACAGCATCTTACCAACTTAATGGAACAAACTCAGCGAGCAGCGTTCTCTACAGGCGATTGTCGCCAGCCCACGCCTTTCTAAAGGTGTCATATTTTACATATATGTATTTTTATCGACTTGTTTGACCAAAAGTGTGACAAAAACAAGACTTAAAGTGCAATTACTTGCCACGCCAAGCTGTTCTTGACAACCCATGGTACAAAAACGCTGTCCAGAACAAACAACATGCTTGAAACTTTTTTTTAAAGGCTTATAACCAGTTGATGGTCGTCTTTAGAAGTGGAATCATTTACCCTCAAGGGAGCAGGAATATGGCCAAAATGATCATCCTGATTGTTATGAGCAGGATTTAGATCCCAATAAATCAACAGAGCGCTGCTTCCACTTCCATGTCGGGCTAATTACGAGTGTTTCCACCGAAATAAGACCTAAAACAATCTCCAGTGCAACAAAGGATAAATGCAATCGTACCAACTTGCTTGCTGAATATCTGATTATCTCTAGACACCACAATTTACAGATAGTCACCTCCCATGCCAGCTACAGTAGAAGCTAGCTTAGCGGCTGAACACAGAGAAGCTTCTAGTCTCCAAGAATGACTTCGAAAAAAGTGAAATAAGACGGTTTAATGTCAGATTTACCAAAGTTAAAACCAAGTAATTTTATGAACATGGGCTGTTTTCAATGAGAGGAGCATTTAGCATGAAGAGATTTTGACTAAAATTTGATTCGTTGTGCAGTTGAGGCAAACGGTACCAACCTATTTGACTTGAGTAAATGGGACTTAAGGGAAATCATTTATGAACTGTCTAAATTATAAAGAGATTTGATAGATTTGCTGAGAAACTTGATCCATTGGCTGTTTAAATTTGAAAGATATGAGGGTACCATTGAATTTTTACAACAAACCAGCCTGTAGGTAAGAATTTCAAACTCCTGCTTCTGTTTTGAAATTCATGGGCACATGTTTTCCATTGTTATTTTTCCATAAACAGCTTTCAGATCTTCTTACACCTCAAGGTCAGATGTTTTTTAGCACAACGCTCCCACTCTGAAACACTAAATCACACCGAGCAAACTGCTGAAAAGCTGCATGCTAATCGTATTACGTGAAAGAATAAAATAAAGCTGGTCTTACCGAGTCTGTTGTCCAGCGCTCCAAAGTCCAGCGAGTACTTGACAACGTGGTAGTTGTTCCAAACGTACAGCAGGTTGTCCCTGGGGTTATAATCCACAGCGGCGATGTACTGATAGGAGTTGGGGAAGGGGATGTCCAGAAACCCGTCTTTGCTCAGCTCTGTGTTGTAGATGTAGTCGATCTTGTTCCCCGTCGCTTCGTTGTCGTCGTCCTCGTACACCGACTTTACCACATAGAGGATCCCGCAGATCATGAAGGCGTTGGACGCCGAGCGCTTATCGTACGCCGTGTCCCAGGTGCCCTCGACTCGCAGCGTGTAGGGGTTCAGCTGGCTGATCACAATCCGCCCGTTGTTTTGCTCGGTGGCGTAAATCACCCAAAGGCCGTTCTCGTCTACGGCCAAGTCGATGTCCGACTTCCCTCCCCAGCGGTACGGAGATGTGTCGTGGTAGTTGGCGTTGGCTATGATAGCCTCGCCGCTCTTGATACGAGTTCGCAGGTCGAACTTGACGATGTTGCGAGTGCGCTCCTTGTTGAAGAAGAGCGCCCCGTCGTAGACCACGAAGCCGGTCCCGTCGACGCGATGCGGCAGCTTGTAGGTGGTCGTCGGCCTTCCGGCGATGAAGTCTTCTTTAGACGAGTACTCGGTCAGGGTGTCGGTGCGGTAGGGCGTCCACGGCATGTAGTAGATCTTATCGGAGGCCTGTAGAGGGTCTTTGCACCAGGCTCCGGACTGGTGGTCCGACTCGAAGAGGTGCTCGCTCTGGTAGACCCTGCGCAGAAGCCCTGGGCACAGGAATACTGAGGAGCCAAAAATGGGGAAAGACAATTACAGAGTTACATTGGCAGGTATTGATAAAAGTGTCAGAGACAGAGAAAAAAAAAAGCAGTGAAGTTGAAATCAGCAGCTTCTCAACACTGAGTCACACATTCTCAGCAAGTGTTGACACATTTAGATTAAAAGCAGAAAAGATCAGCACAGAGAAAGTTATTAATTAGCAATGGAGTTAATTGGATTATTCCTACAAGTGTTGGATTATCTTGGTTTTTACAAAGCATGGAAATTAAACAAAGCACAACTAAAGCATTATTCCAAACCGGACCTCAAATGTATCATCTCTTGGATTCAATTACCTCCTTACAAAACACTGCGCCTTCCACATTTTTCACATATTTCTAAATCAGCCGGGCTTTGACCCTGAAGGCAACTGGCTAAAATGTCACTGAGCCAACTGACCTAAAGTTGGTCGAGAGGGGAGAATAAATTTAGCGGAGGGGTTATCTTTGCTGACCTAATGTAGCGCAGAAACAAGTCAGAAGATGTTGCGTAGACTTACCGCATACACATGAACACACATTACCATTACAGTCCTCTTCGGTTGCACTGATAAGAACGACTTTTCACACACAAATCAAAATTGCAAACAGGAAAGAAAAAGGTTTTTTTTTTTCTTTCATGAAAAAAAACACAGCCCAGCGGCAATAAACAGCATTAAACACACAGCAAAAATAGTGATAAATAGCCGTAATTATTGGCAAAGTCAGACCTTTAGGAGAATGAAAGAAGAAAAAAATCCACAAATTACATCATGTCCATAATGATTGCTTGTCCGTTATTTCATCTACATGACATTTTTAGTCTGCGACGTGATTTACAGCCCCGCACAAAATAAACTAATTATACGTGAACTGGTTTGTACTCCAATCTGATAAAGGCAGGCCAAGGCGGTGCAGTGCAGCTGGAGCAGGTCAATAGCGGGCACCATTCGCAAAAGCTAATTTCAATTCATTATTATGGATCATCGTGGTCGGAGGCAGTTGTAATTTTCTGTCTTTCTAAAAAAAAAATAATAATAACATCTGATTTTGAATTTTCAGAAATATAAAATACATAATACTAGCATTAATAATAATAAAAAAATAGATGATTATGATTATATTTGCAGACAAAATGAACACAAGCACAAAATAGACAGCCCAGAGGAATAAAAAAACAGTGTGTGCGAGGAGGCTGTCTCCACCGTAATGGGCCAGCAGCCCTGACAGCGCCGACAGGTTCCTCGCCGCCGATCCGTCGAGAGGTAAAAGCTGCAAGGAGGAGAAGGAAAACAGAGGCTCCTCTCCCCGTCGTAATCTCCCAAGATTAAACATGTTGTCTACCTGCGGTGCGTCCCGTCGACACCCAGCCATCGACGGCCGCGCCGCCAAAACGCTAAGAGAGGCGCCGCTTTGTTGAGGTGCAAGGGGGGGGTCAGAGCAGGTAGGCTTTGTACTCTGACAGCACCGCCGGGGCTCTACGGAGGCTGTAAAATGTGCCTTTTTTTTTAAGAGGATGTAAGCGCAGACATGGAGGAGCAAATGAGAGATATTAAGAGGAGCGATACAAAGGCAATCATGGCTTTCATGGGGAATTTCACAAACTGTTACTACGGCAGCGACTGTCATCTCTGCAAAGCGCTTCGACTCCCCCCTTCACCTTCATTGCTCATTCTCTTTGCCGCAGATTTTCCCTGATTAATTAATTACCACCAAGAATTTATCGCGTTAAAAGCGGAACTCTTGACTCTTGCTTAATGATTCCATTTTCATCTTTAACTTGAATCCAACTTTAACACCTGACAAAGGACATATTTGTAAGACTCCTCCTTGGCATCAATCCGCGATAGCTCCGACTCCACCTGGGCGGACGCTTTAGCACGTGTTTCGCGGGCATCATACATTGCTGATAAGGTAAGAATACAACTATGATCTATCTCCAGTATTGACCGGCGAGTCCCTGAAGGTTATGGCCATCATCATGTTAGAGCTGTAATGAAAAATGCTGACAGCTTATTGGACAAGCTATTGATCAATCCGTATGGCCGCTCTTGCTTTAATATTATGCAGCTGATAAAGCGGAGCCGGAATAATTTTCAGTTATTACAGGGAATAAAAACATCCAGGGTTATGGGATTTCAGCAGGGGACCAGGTTTGGTAATGGTTTCACCCTAAAGCATTATCATATACGTAGCAATGTCAAACCCTTTCCCGAATTCGATGAGCGAGAAATGAAGGCGGGAGTCTCGTGTATTATTCAGTGTTTTGGATGCTGCTGCATGTAGATGACTAAATAATGAGGAGAAAAAACACTATTTATTAGGTCTAATCCCAAAGCTGCTTCCCTGAACAATTTCCTTTTCCCCATGAATTACATGTCCGACCACACCAATAAACCACACGATGAACATGAACCTACGAGAAGCCAGAAAACCTGCTGGAGCAACCCGTCACCAACAAAACCAAACTGCAAGCATGAGTCCAAATCAAAATGCAGGTGAAAAAAGCAGAAAAGTTGTTGGCATTTAGTTACCTTTTTGTTCCACTTCTATATTTAGGCATGAAGGGGGAGAGAGAGAAAGAAAGAACAAATAAAGAACAGATTAATGATGTGATAACTGCTTCTTTTTTTTTCTTCTTATATTTCACAAAGTCTGAGAGGAACATTGGGTTAGTGGAAAAGACACATCACACATTTAAGCTTTTTAGAAAGAAGAAAGTCACACATGAAAAAAAAAAAAAGACAGATTAATCACTTTGAAAGTGTACAACGCGTTTGCTTTTTGCGGAGATGGAGGTGGGATGGAGATGACTTTCCTGACTGTTAAAACGCTCGAACACGTGGCCGCTTACAGGTGAGAGTTTTCAGGGGAGGAAAAAAAAGAGTCACGCGACACACCAACGCGACCGATGATGAACAGCAGCTCTGGACATCCTTCTGACCCGACCGGCGAAACAGTTATGACAATAATGTAATAGATAACGCCATCAAAATTGATCAAACTCGGGCCGAGATCTGGATTTAAATCTGCGTTCATTGATTTTTTTTTCCCCGACACACGGTTGCAACACCGACATATTTCCAGATGTGTCAGCACATGCAGCAGGAACGCCACCGTTCACTCACGGTACCGGTCACCTGTCGAGTCCAAGTCCGATATTTACCTCCAGGAGGAAACCTCTGTCTCCAGCAGCTAAACGCTCCTTTGTGTAGCTTGTTGCTAATGTTTGTCAGTCCTTAAAAATCCAAAATAATGAGCTAAAAGATGCTAAAGCACTCAACAGAGCTGAGAAAATATATATATTCTATACATGCATATCGTGATTTATAAACATTATTCTTTCAAATGCAGCACAAGTTCAGCTGCAGCATCCTGAAAAAAAATCTCTTCTAGTTCCACAGCACAACAAGCACACAAAAGACCGGCAGAAAAACCACCGAGGTTACTACAGGTGAACTCTTTATATATATATCGCGTCCTCTGTGGACAAGGCTTTTATGTCAGTCATGGCATTTTGTCGGCCTCCTCCATTTGTAGCCGGGGTTAGCATCCACCCAGCGCCTGCTCCTGTCCCTTCCCCTCCAGTAATCCCGGTTCTAATAAGAGAGGATTAACCTCTGTTACTAGGGCTTACAAGAGTCCTCTCCTCCAAATGGAGAGTGCAACAGAGTGAGCTATGGAGGTCAGTGGGTAGGGGCAGGCGGGGTAAAGTTTGAAAGATGGGAAAGTTATTAGAGGAGAACAATATTAATGCAAGGCGGTGAGCCAATGAAAAAGAGAATGAAGTGGAGTTGTGTCAGGTGAGCGAAAAGAGGAAAATGATGGGGAGGGCAGAGGCTCTCGTCACACCACAAACGTGTCGGCTGCTACAGCATCTCATTACTGGCAAATAGGTCCACACCAAGCACGAGCAACATTCGCTCCGGGCTACACGTGAATCACCATTACTGGAATTTTCCAATAATTCAGAAGTGCGCGTGGAGCCCATAGATCAAATCAAAGCAAACAGCCCAGCGTGCCTGATCGAAGCCTCTTCACCTCTCATGAGCAACGGCCACACAACAGGGACCACGGGGAGGCCGGCGTTTCTGATTGAGCGATCGCTAACGGTGGTGAGGGGAGAGGAGGGTAATGATCTATAGAAAAAGGCATTAGCGATGGGGATGTGAGAAGTGCTATACGACGCAATCACCAGGGGAGATGGTGTGAGAAGGGAGTAAAGGATGTGGATGAAATCCCCGACAAGGAAATCTGCCACTCCCAGAGATGTAGTCCGGCATTCGGCTCTTTCGCTTGACCGGAAGATTCTTCCGGATGCGACAAGGTCACGCGTCAGAGCACTCAAACTGCTTTGTTCACGTCACGTCTACTCAGGTCTCTGCATAGGCCGAGATATACCTGCGACATGTACCTTGGATATCCACATCAAAGATACAAGAGCAGCAGAGGAGACGGAGGATTGATCCAGTTGAAAAGCCTCTTTACTTCACCCCAACACCCCCATTGTGACACTAAAACGATTTTGGTCACGGCTGTCACTGAGTCACTAAAAAGCACTTTATTAGTGACTTTAGTCAATACAAAAGGACTATATCCCACTATGAAATGGGGCACTTTTGCTTTCCAGTCATGTCTACTCATTTCTCACCACTATACTAACCTGATGTACCTGTGATATGGGCCTGAGATAACCACATAACAGCTGCAAGAAAACCCCCTTTTTAGTAACTGAAAACCACCTTTTCAATGACTTTAACTCACTACAAAAGGACTATAGTTCAGTTTGTGGCCCTTTTGCTTGACCGGAAGATTCTTCCGGATGCAGCGAGGTCACCCATCAGAACACTACTTTGTTCATGCCACGTACACTCATGTCTCATTTCATAGACCATTTCACAGACTAACTGAGATCTGCCTTTGCTTTGTACCTTCATGTGACACAGACAAAAAAACACCTTTTACTCCCTATAAAAGGACTATAGTTCAGTATTTGGCTCTTTTGCTGAGCCGAAAGATTCTTCTGGATGCAACAAGGTCTCACCTATGAGAACACTCAAACTAGTTTCTATCAGGTTAGTCTATTCATGTCTTATTGCACAGACTGCACAAATCACAGGCACACAAAAGCCTTTTTTTGTGACTTTAACTCTCTCTAAAACCTTGCTACAGTCCAGTATGTGGCCCTTTTGTTTGACCAGAAGATTCAACTGGATGCTCCAAGGTCACCCACTACTTTGTTAATGCCACGGATACTCATGTCTCACTCCATAGACTGTTCTGAGACATACCTTTTCTTTGTGCCTTCATGCAACATAGACAAAAAAAAACACCCCTTACTCACTATAAAGGGACTACAGTCCAGTATGTGGCCCTTTTGCTTGACCCGATGATTAAACTCAATGCCACAAGGTCACCCATTAGAACACCACTTTGTTCATGTCATGTATACTCATGTCTCACTCCATAGACCGTACTAACCAATATATACCTTTACTGTATACATGGATATCGACATAACAGATGCAAGAAAGCACCTTTTGCAGTTACTTTTACTGACTGAAAAAGAACTACAGTCCAATTCATGGCCCCTTTTGTTTGACCCGATGATTCAACTCAATGCCACAAGGTCACCCATCAGAACACCACTTTGTTATTGTCACGTATACTCAGGTCTCATTTCATAGACCATACTAACTAATATGTACTATATATGTTGGGTATCCACGTAACAGATGCAAGAAAGCACCTTTTGCAGTTACTTTTACTGACTGAAAAAGAACTGCAGTCCAATTCATGGCCCCTTTTGCTCGACCCGATGATTCAACTCGATGCCACAAGGTCACCCATCAGAACACCACTTTGCTATTGTCACGCATACTCATGTCTCACTCCATAGACCGTACTAACTGATATATACCTTTACTGTAAACGTTGGATAACCACGTAACAGATGCAAGAAAGCACCTTTTAAAGTTACTTTTACCAACTCAAAAAGGCCCCTTTTGCTTGACCCGATGATTCAACTCGATGCCACAAGGTCACCCATCAGAACACCACTTTGTTATTGTCACGTGTACTCAGGTCTCACTCCATAGACCGTACTAACTGATATACAACCTTGATGTACAACCTTTACTGTATACGGTGGATAACCACGTAACAGATGCAAGAAAGCACCTTTTGCAGTTACTTTTACCGACTCAAAAAGGCCCCTTTTGCTTGACCCAATGATTCAACTCGATGCCACAAGGTCACCCATCAGAACACCACTTTATTGGTGTCACGTATACTCATGTCTCGTTTCATAGACCGTACTAACTGATATATACGATATATGTTGGATATCCACGAAATAGATGCAAGAAATCACCTTTTGCAGTTACTTTTACTGACTGAAAAAGAACTAAAGTCCAATTTATGGCCCCTTTTGCTCGACCGGATGATTCGTCTGGATGCGACAAGGTCACCCATCAGAACCCTTAAACTACTTTGTTCATGTTAAGTCTGATTATGTCTCATTGCATAGACTGCACAACCTCAGCTATACCTTTGATCTATACCTGGGGTATCCACGGCACAAATACAAGACTTAATGTCAAAAAACAAGGGCTCTACTCCGGTATGCATCTCTTTGTCTTGAACGGATGCTACAACAGTCAGCCTACTTTGTCAATGTCACGTCTCATCATGTCTCATTTCATAGACCGAGGTATACCTGCGATCTCTCCCTTGGATATCCACGTCACAGCGGGATGTGCCGAGCCAGAGGATTGACTCATTTGAAAAGCTTCTTTACTCCACCCCAACACCCCCATTGTGACCGTAAAACGATTTCAGTCACGGCTGTCACTGAGTCACTAAAAAGCACTTTTTTTTCTCTTCTTCTTCTTCTTCTTCTTACTTTTACTCACTTAGAAATAACTACAGTCCAGCATGAGGCCCTTTTGCTTGACCGGTAGATTTTTCCTGATGCGACAAGGTCACCTGTCAAAACACTGCTTTGTTAATGTCACGTCTGACTACGCGGACTACACTAACGGAGATGTACCTGCGATACGTACCTTGGATATCCACATCACAGCGGGAACAGACCAGGCAGAGAATTGATTCATTTGAAAAGCTTCTTTACTCCACCCCAACACCCCCATTGTGACCTTAAAGCGATTTCGGTCACGGCTGTCACTGAGTCACCGAGAAGCACTTAGCTCTCTCAACTCGTCTTTTTTTTCCTCTCTTTCTCTTCCTCATCTCCTTGTCTTTCCCTCAGCTCCCTCTCTCTGATGTCTGATCAAAAAAATATGCACACAAATACTAATCAAAAAAATAAGGGCCCTTTTAAGAGCTCAAAGCCTCTGTGAAAGGGCTCCTCTTCCATCACACAAAGTAGGCCCTCGAATATCACATTCATAGGCTCTACATAATAAAAATAGGCCCTACGTCCGTTCCCTCGCTGCAAAACGGTTGATAAATCCTTGTCCTGATATTTAAGGACAGCATTTAATGAGTTATAGCGCACACTCCAGTGCGTCCCTCAGTTTTCCCTCAACCCCATATCTGCTTTTATGCTAAAAATAACACCTCTTCCCCCCTATGCCGCGCTCATTTAAAGATATAAATAAACACAAATAATGAAGATACTCCACCTAATTGCGCAATTGTGATATTAACAGTACTCACAACACTCTCCAATACTTAATGAAATCAACTTTAAAACGCTGAACGAGGCAATGAGATAATTATGTGAATAGCAGATGGTGAGCTTCGAGTGCCCATCAAGTTATGAAAAAAGCAGATTGTGTTGAGTAATTCGGAGGGGGGGGGAGAAAAAAAATACATCATTTTCAAAGGTTGGAGTTCGAGACCCTGCAAGTTTTGGATACTTCAGCGACGTAAGGGAAAACATGGAGCTTCAGCTGCCACTGAAAAGATATCATTTGACAATTAACTGCACCCATTTGGTGGATAATCGGTGGAAGCTGCCACCTGGCAAAAGAAAATTCTGCTTTTGCAATGAGAGAGGACCAGTTGGATACCTCTTCAAGTCTGCAAAGGGGTGGCGCGTTATTCTAGAGGAAAGACACGACCAGCTGTAATCACCCTTGTTTGGCTGCCAAGGCAAACCAGAAGGAGGAAATACCACCATTGGCAGGGAGGGGGAAAAAAAATCCCAGAGAAGATTTACATATCTCCTGGAGGTGCCAAATGACAAAACTCTAGGCTGAGATTTGCCAGCGATGATTGCACTTTCTTTCACAAATAGCAGACAGAAAACCGCTGCCCACGCTGATCTGGTAACACCAAACACGACTAATTACGCAGCTAGTTTGTCACTTGAAACCATTTGGATCGGTTTGCTTTTGCAGCGGTTATGGATACGGCCAACCTGGTAATTATCGTGCTCTTAAATTAAATTCAAGTGACCCGTTCCCTAATTAAAAGCATAATTGCAATTTTGCTGATTTAGATGAATCTCTCAAGTCGCAAACATTATTTTGATGAGTTGTGTTGATGTAATAATGTTGGTAATTGCATCAACTGAATGCTGTGTGGAATTTAAACTCGTATTTCTGCATTCGAGTTGCAGTAAGTGAATGAAATTGGCTTGATAGCATCATTTTCTCAACCTTGAGTTGAGGATTTAAGCAAATTAACCATTACTGGACGATTCTATATGCCTAATATTGTGCTTTATAGGGCTAACAGGCTAAACAAATATGATACAAAAGACATTTTAATGTGACTATTATGTCTTTTTTGGAATAAATTACATTAAAGCAATGAATTTGGGGTTGTTCTTATCTATGACATGACCAATGTAATGGACTTTTGGACAAAGTTTAGCTTACACATGCTAACAGTTGACAGAGTATTTTGGACTACTGCATGTAGCTAATGCTAGCCACATTTAGCAGTGAAATTTGGCCATCGTAGCCTTTAGCGTAGCCAACCGGTTGGTAAAAATGATAGTCTAATTTGAAGTTTCCATGTTTGTTGATCATTTGTGAGGTAATTTTAATCCAACCACATAAACAACCAGATGAAAAAGCTAAAAACTACTGAGGAAAATATAATTGGAACAACTTAATTTTTACATTTTTATCCAACTTAAAAAATTGTGTTCATGCTACCAATCATGAAGTAAATAAAAATGTCTTCCTGGTTGTAGCGGAAAAGCTAATTCATCCAACTCAAAGTAGTTTGTTGGTTGAACACAATTTCATTACAAGTTTTCTCAACTCAAAAAGATTCATGCAAACTGTTGAGTTAACTTTTAAAAGTTCTATTAATACATTCCTCATCAGAAAACTGTGCATGCAGCTTGTAAGCGTTCGGCCGCCGTTGGGCGCGCACCGCCAAATCCGTAACGCCGAACAAAGCGACCCCGGCTGGCGCTGCGAGCTCACCTAATTGGTCAAGCTGTCGTAGCAAATTTAATAAGCTCGACGGGGGGAACCCACACTTACGGCTTTAAAATAATATAATTCTGTGGTTGCAAACGACAGCAGCGGCTGTTAATTGCAATCAGAAACTCGAACGTACAAAGTGTTTTTGCGCGTGTGACAGCCGAGATTAGAGTCGCCGGGGCACCACGCTGCTCAGCCGTATAGCACGGCCCGCAAAAGTTCAGTTTTATAGCCGCCGCATAACACGGACCTCCTCGCCGTATTTGTTCAGCTAATGCATAATTTCGTATATAATTCCCACCTGATAATTCGCCCTGCATACTTATTGTACTTGCTTAAGACACATGTGGAGCAGCTAACAATGGGGACCTCTGGCTGCTGCCAGCGCCGACCCTGTCATGTGAGCGGCAGCTGTATGGATTTTCATTTGAATAATTAATGCTTCCCAATTTCACACTAATGGTTGAGAGGTATCAGAATGGTATCATTAGCCACTAATAGAGATTCATGGGCGAAATGGCGGCGATATTTTTTTTTGTAATATCCCCCCCCCCACGTCTTTCTTTTTCCCTCCGTCTCATCCGAGGAGTTGCACAGCACAAACCCCTTAACTCCATCCCATCAGCTTTTTAATTAATGACACAAATTACAGGGCTTTGAATAGCATGTGCCTAAGGATGGGGGAGGACACGCAGGCGACCATCTCTCTTTCTCTGAATCCTCTCTTCATCTCTCTCTTTTTTTTTTTTCTTCTCCCTCCTCCCTATCATCTCCCTCGGTCGGCGCTCATGAGTCTCCCATACCGTCATTACAGGTTCCATTTCTCAACAGCTCCTCTTTTTCTTTCAACCACTTGTCTGCTCTCTTTGTGCTCCCTTCTGGTACTTATTCAATCTCCTCCCCAGCGTCTCCTTTTTCTGTCTCCGTCGCTTTCTTGCTCCCTCCTACTGGGAAGCGGCTATGCTATCTTATAACCTTGACAATGCAGGATGCTGCGCCGCCACTGCTTCTTCTTCTTCTTCTTCTTGTGTTTGTTTCTCTTTGAGGGACAGGTGCAAGGACTTGGCTTTCATCCAGCGACGATATCCACGTGGGAGCCGCCGACCGACCGACCGACCGACCGACCGACCGACACAGGGAGGGGAAGAGACACGGTGCAGCCGAGGCAAAACAAAATTAAATACTTTTTTTTTTTTTGTGGAACATAGCGGCAACTGGAGCAGAAATAACCTAATTGCACCTCCAAAAATATGTCTCCATTTTCCAAGGACCTTGGAATTGCGAAGGAGAACAGAGGCATGGAGGGGGAATTGCGGGGGAAGAGGCAGAACCGAGCGGGTGTTTAGTCTGGACAGCGGTGAACAAAAGAGTGGGGGGTATTAGAAAAAGAAAAAAAAACGAAAGGAGCTTTGATTAGTAGGGTGATCATTAAAAAAAGGAGAGACCCCCCGAAGAGACCGATCTCTAATTAGTGCTATATCCTCGACACTTGGCACCCCAACAGTTCTTCAACACGTGTGCCTCAGTGTGTGTGCGCCGAGATGAAAAGCCTGGGCTGGTGTTACATAAATGGAAGTGTTTATGAGCGTTTCTATAGCTTGTTCAGCAGCAGTGAAAAAAAAAAAAAAAAACAACCAAAAACAAAAGAAAAAAAACCCCGCAAGGCCAAAACCAACCCCCCCCAATTGCCGCCCGGGCAACTAACAACCAAGCAACTTTTTTCCTGCAGGAGGGCTATTATTAACCCCGCCCCTGCAAATGCCGTTTTTATTGTATGTTTCTGCACTTCTATTACAATCCTCCCTGTGTCAGCATTACAGCCACCTCGTTATGTCTTAATATATGTTATTACACGAGGGGCTAACCCTTTCATTTTCAAGGCGTTGCGATGTTGATTAAATGTGGGAAAAATCAGGGGCCTGAATTAATACTTTTTAATGAATCGTAATGAAAAAAAAAAGGCAACGCATGTGCCTCCGCTTTCTCCATCAGACCGCCGAGCGAAGCGACGACGATCGATGAAGTGTTTTGGACTCAAACCGCACTTAAGAAGCGCAGATGTCGCTCGCTAATAACGTCGCCGGCGACTCTGTTCTGCTCAAGTGTCCCAGTAAAGCACAGCAGTGTGACAGTGAGTCAGCAGCAGCAGCAGGTCACCCACGCTGAGTCATTTCTGTTTGGTTACACCTGAGCTTTCCTCGCCGCCACATGTCACAGTGTCTTCCAGAACAAAAAAAAAGCCCGGTTCTGTGATTAGTTTCTCTGCTCCGGCATCTTTCTTTGTGAGTCACGTCTCTTGACCCTCTGAACGCCGAGCAGCTTCTGGGCGTCGTGGTTTTTTTTCAACGGGGCTGCGCTATGACACGTTTAGAAAGGAATAAATCATTAAAAAATAAAAGGATTTCTTTGATTGTGACGACTCGGCATACAATATACACAGCCTGCAGTTCAACCTAATTCAAGACTTAGAATTTTTGCCACGTGGCTGTTAGTCATAGCTGAGTCATACATACTATCATGGTTGCGCAGAGAATTACAGAATTTTTTGGTTTTTACAGAATCTGTTTAGTGCCGACGCTTTCTTTTTGGCGAATTTTTAAAACAAGACATGCAGAATAAAGTGACTTTTTTTTGCAAAATATCACGATTTCAAGTTTTTCAGACGTACATCAGATGTGAGTAATTCCAGATCTGTCAGGAAGTTCAAATCCCGTTAATTCTTCTGGGTCTGACATTTCCTGACTCTGATAAACGGAGTCATTTCGGTGATTTCTTTTTAAAGATAACACGCTTTTTAAACCCGCTGCAGGGGTTGGACTTTGAAAGGCTTAAATAAAAAAATGCTTTAATTAAAAACCAAAAGGAGGAATATGTGTTTTTATGGTGGATGGAGTTTGGGATTTTGACGATGTCGTCACAAAAAATGATGCTAAATATTGAATTATGCAAAAAAAAAAAAATCGGATTTCAAGGAGAAAAGTGATGTAAAGGAATTAAAGTGGAAGAATTACAAGCAAAGAAAAAAAATGGCATTAAAAAAATCCAGGTGCAGCCACCGACCTTGAGGTAATAAGGTGCAAGGAGACACTAAGTAATGGAGGTTTTATGGCATTTTGTTTGCTTGTTGGGACTCGATGTAAAGAGCAAACCCCCAACGAAAACAAGACTTCTTCTTCTTCTTTTTTTTTTTGGGCAAACCCAGTTTGAAAAAAAAACTCCAATGTGTTTTGACAAGATCAATTGCTGCAAATTCAGGCCGCGGCACCGGTGTGAATCTGGCGTGTGAGATATGTGACAGTCATCAAAGCGTGCTGTGTGGGCCGGGGAGTGGTCAGCTGTCACTGAGTGATGAGATGGCATTACAGGCCCCCTTCACACATGGAGGGAAGTGGAGCTGGTCGCTCAGGTGGGAAGAAGAAGAAGAAGAAGACGAAGGAGGAGAGGGAGGAGAGGGAGGGAGGGCGAAACAAAAAAAAAAAGAAAAGAAGTGTCTGAACAAGGCGGCTAATGCTCACTGGCATTTCGCTGGGGACTGAGGAGGGTGTGGCTCTGTGATGTATCTGCTGTCACGGCGTCGACTCCCACGCCAGACCTCATGAACGTGTCTCGGGAAGAGCTCAAGGGCAAAAAGCCGCTGAACTTCCTGCGCAATCTGCCTAGTAGATTTACTGATAGCATCAAATGAGGTGATCCACTCTTCAAGAGGCTTAAAAAACTCGCTGCCAGATTATCCAAGAGAACCGACGATGATGTCTGAATACTGAGCGGCTGAGTCGGAGCGGGAGCGTCTCCGGGTTTGCGTTAATCGCTGAGAATCCCGGCCCGAGTCGAGGCGCTCTCGTCCCCGGTCACGCAGGTGGCGTTTGCTTTAGGTGTGACCGCCGCGTAACGGACCCCGCAATCACGCCGCATTACGCCCGAAGTGATAGCCGTGCGCGGAGCATCGATTTCACGGCTTCACCTGCCAGCGCGGACCGGCAGCAGGTGCCGGGCAGAACCCGCCAAAACAATCTCCTGCATTATTCAATTAGGCCCTCCCTGAACCCGTTATGTGTGTTGTTATTAGCAAAGTGAATTAAAAACTAATTAGGTGAGTTGGAAAATGGAAGAACTTGACAAATTACATGGCAGCTCTCTGCGAGGATTACGCCGCTCCGCTCAAATCGCAGAATTGATTGCGTGATTATACGTCCTGGCTTAGCCTCCAAAAGTGTGAGCCGTATCTGACAGGTCTGAGCCGGATCCCACTGAGCGAGGCAGGATTTTACATTGTCCTTATTAGCTACAAACAGTGGGGGGAACTAGTGGCTTATGTATAGCAACAGACTGCCAGCAGGTTTCCTTCCTTTGTTCTTCCACTCTCGTCTCGTCTCGGGGCTTTTTTTTTTTTTTCTGTCTTTCAATTTCGCTCCACCTCACCTGCCACACACACACTCAAGTGTCAGTTTTTGTTAAGTTAAGCCGAACAAAAGCGTTTCGCTGAAAGGACACGTAATTATCCTCTACCTCATCTTTTAAAAAAAAGAAGAGGGGTTTGACCGCCTGCACCAATTTCGCCATGGAAACTACACAGAAAGGTACATCTAATTACTAAAAGGGACGACGTGGTGGATGTTCGGGGAGGAAAACAAGCCGTCAACAACAGAAAAACTCTTTGGCGGACCATGGCAACCCAATGTGCGACAAGTCGGAGAATTTGAGAGGCCGCCGAGGGGATCTAAATGCTTCATTACCGCCGAGGAGGAACTCTGGGCGTGTAGGAGGGTTGCTGCGTTGACCTCTCATGAGCTCGACCTTTGGGAGGAGCTGTTAAGTTGCTCCGAAAGACAGACGGAGCGGGCGAGGGAGCGGTGGTTTTAATAAGGCGCTGAGAGAATATAGACGGATCTCGGCCGGGGAGTCAAGGTGAGAGGGCGGGGCGGAGACGGATGTCAGCTATCGGAGCGCGGTCGTGTTTATGAGTCATCATAAAGGGTCAGCGCCTGGAGGTGGCCTTGCTAATCTGTAAAGTGCATGGGGGAGCATGCAGAAGGGGGAAAGACACAGCTGATGTTCACTTCATTATGACCTACAGGGGTAAATACACATCTCACCGCAGCTCGAATGAAAAAACGCATTACATCTGATGGAGCGGATAGAATCGCAAATTAATAAAATCAATATTGTATCTGCGGCGTGCGTCCATCGATTTCACGCGCCCCTCTGCCGTTATTAACGGCGGATCTGATTGTGTAGTGTCTCGCCGGGCTTTATGAAAAGATACGGAGAGGAGAGCTGGTAATTTATCTCAGAATAAAAAAAAAAGAAGAAGAAGAAGAAGCCCACCCCTCCTCTCCTAAAAAAGCAGATAAAAGCTGTCGGTGAAGGTGGTCGAGGAGACGAGAGGCAGCGAAATAAAGGGATGTGTTGGAGGAGGAGGGCAGTGAGAGCACTTAAAGGACAAAATGTAAGTGAAAGTGAGGCAGAATTGGAGGAAGAAAAAGAGTATTAAGACCGAGAGAGCGGGCTTGTCAGTGGAATACAGAGTCAAGACTCCACCGACTGAAAGAGAGTTGGGAGTCATGGGTGGCTGCTTCTCTTATTAAACACTCAAATCCTTCAGTCGGTTTCGGGAACTCGGTGAGGAGACTTGTGTTAAAAGCCCCGTCCACGATTGAGCTGCCATGTCTCCATCCATACCTCAGCGCCAATTAACACACAAACCCACTTTTTTTTTTTTTTTTCCTGCTATTTTTGGGGGGAGAAAAATTTCAACCTCTAAATGTCGCCCCGTTCCATAAGATCTTGAATTCATTCATATCCTGCTATAAAAAAACCTCAAACCCCGTCTCCGGTGACCACTTCCGATCACACTTTGCCTCCTCACTCAATATACAAATAAACGCCTACACGACTTCTGCCGTGTTTATGCGTCGCCAGCAGAATTTTTTTTATCCCGTCACGATATCTGGGAACGCTCCGTCGTTATACCACACAAGGTGCCCCCGTATCCCTCCCTCGTGGACCCCTAATAGAAAGGCCTGGATGTTACAGCAATTAAGCTGCCAGAAACCAGAAAAGTCTCCCAACGTTATGGGAATGCTGTCATGTTTCCACTTGTGCCTTTTATTAGTCAAATTTACTGCCTAAAAGAAGGCATTAAGGTACCACTGAGTGGGAACGCCACGGGTCTCTCGGGCGTCGCACAATTCCCACCGGCCGAGAGGGCAATTACAACGGATGGGACAGGAAAGCCGATCGTCTGCGTTGGGTGGTAGCCGTTTTTTTTTTTTATATGGAGTCATAATGTCTGACTGTGTGCCTCGATATGATTTTAGGAAGGTGACACCGGTAAAATAAAGTGAATGTAATGGAAACAGGATGGGATGGGAACTGGAAATTTCATGACATTCAACAGGACTGGCAGGAAACCAAGCTTCCACCGAGCAACGTAGCTGCACAGAGCCACACTGTGTGACTATATCCAATATATCTCAGAAAAATTAGCATTACGATGAAAGTAATGCGATCAAAATTGGATGGAACGATAAGGACCACATTGGAAAAAAATAAGACGAAATAACCCCCCACCGTCACCCTCTGGAGGGCAATAACCAGTATCTGATCTTGAAAGTTCACTTTCTGCTAACCGGCTCGCCTCCGCCCCGTCCCGTCCCACATCCCCCACCTGCAGGTGTCGGGTTATTAAATCAGTTTTCCATAAATCAGTCTCGTTAAAAATCGTGGCGCCGTTGTCAGTCGAGGGAGAACGGACTAAATCAAAAGATACGTCCCATAAATCAGTCTCGTAAAATTTGCTAAACTATCAATCGGAACATTGACGTTACAGAAAGCGACCGGAGGAGCAGGAGCCAAAGTAAAAGTTCAATTTAAGTCGCGGGTTTGAATGAAATGTGGAGTCCCTGCGGTGCCTACGTCGGCCATGTTGCTGCCTCTCTGTTGAGTCTGCCACGCCAAAGACCAACTCCCACTTCACCATCTTGGACTGCAGCTGGTGATGGAACTCCAACCAGAACCGGCAGCAGGTGGAGAAGTGGTTCATGTGTCTTTAAGTCAAGCTCACAGAGGCTGCAGAGTAGAACAATGGTTCCACAAAGCCCATCCGTGATGCTATGGCCGATGACCATCGCTAGCTGCAACCCAAGTCGGTGGAGTAGGAGTTGAGATGAGAAACTTACGAAAGAGGCAGCTGACACAACAGTGACGCAGCCAATTTTAAAAACAGAAGACAGCATGGCTCATGAAGCATAACTGGAGCAAACCAGTATCCCAAAAGACACATCAAAGTGGCAGAGGTACTAAAACTGGTGGCTAAAATCAGTGAAGACAAAATGGAGATGTTTGACTTGAGCAAATTTCAAATAAACTCCTTAACTGATAGTCGCTTGTGTTGTCAATCAGTTATCAAGTATTTGCTGAAACAAATAAAGTACAATGGACATTACCCTGTAAGCTGAGCTTCTTTAAAGCAGGATACATGATGCAAAAGTGGTTTGGTTGTATGAGCTAGTTAGCTGTAGGAACATCTGCGTAGCAGAACGTTAGCCAGAAGTCATTAATGACCACGTAAGTCTTTGTCATGGTGCACGTTGCGAGCTAAACCCCCACAATGCTCTCTGATCGCCTTCACGTAACTGCCCATAGTTTGAGCTAACGCTTCTTTGAGTCACTACAGTATTAAACACAAAAGAACTGTAGTTGTCCATCTAATTAAAGAGTAAGAGTCTCCACCTGGTGGTACAACCAGGTACTACAGCAATCTTATTGATTAAATAAATAACAGCAATTCATTTACATCCCCTGTGGAGCTTTGACCTTGATTTAAATTGACAGGGTTTGTAGATATTCACAAATAAATCAACTTGTGACTCGCTAATTATGATTATTTCGCAAAAGATAGTGATATGATTTATTGCCAAGGTCGGCTAACCAAGTCTCAATATTCTGAATAAAATTTTTTTTTTAAAAGAACTTGCAAATTCATCACCAGAACTTCTTCCTGTAAACCTTTGAGGACAAAATGTGGCAACACTGGCATGCCAAGTTGAAAGTCAGAGAAGATGGAAAAAAAAGTCCATCTCGGTTTCTCCAGAGAAGCATTCTTTGGACAAACTGTCAAAATACTGGTGGATTGAAAAAAAACAGCGTTGATGGAACTTGAAAAGAACCAACTGTGGACTAATTAAAGTCGTGTTAGTGTCCGTTGCAGTCGCTGTGGCTGGGTCGCTGTTTTACACGAACGCCTCAGAAAGACTCAATGGGTGGCTTGAAATGGCAAAATGTGCATATTACAAAAAGTCAGGTACAAAAGAGCCATTTGCCAGCTCGGGATCACAGGTAGTAAAAAGCTTTCACTTCACAACATGAAAGCTGCCGTCAGACAGACCACTGAGGGAGCCATGTAAGGACATCAAATGTTAAAAAGATGGTTTTGATTTGAATTTGAATAACTAGAATTCGCTTTCAATCCAGCGGCTGCCGACTTCACAGCTAAACGCCCGTGACCAAACACTTCCAGTTTGATATCATTTGCGACAAAGCCGGCAAATGTCAGGGTTTTGGCACGAGTGATTACGGTGACTTTGATGTTCCCACTCCAAAGGTCATTTTAAAACAATACCGAGGGGTCATGCGACAGCGTCCGAGCCGCTTCCTCTTAACTTCACCTGGATTTCCTCCCCGCGTGCTTCATCCTGTTACCCCATGCTGATCCTTCCCCCCCCGCCCAGACGTTTCCACTTACTGTTTTTTTTTCACCTGCTGCACTAATTAAATCATTTTTATTTACCCCCCCGCCCCTCCTTAGCCGGCGTCCGCTGAGCTGAACTGAACCGCTTCATTCCGATGAAAGTCAAAACGGCCTTTCTTGTTGCGACGCAAACAGAGACTTGACACGATCAGACGTGCCTCCTCAAAGATATTAAAGCGCTGTGAACTGGGGGAGCTGATGGGAAGGTTGTGACAAGCACCATCGACGAAATGAAACGTAGCTAACGCTGCCTCTGACTGAACGCATTAGCGCATGTTTTTTATATTCCTTTTAGGATGTCACAACACCCTAACCCCAACTCCCACGCAGCTGCATTATTACAGGAATCAAATCCACATTAACCCGCCGTCATGTCGTACGTTTGGATGCTTTTCATTAATAAATTACACAACCGGCGTCCCGCAGAAGACGTTGCTCATCTGAGAGGACGTTGATATAATTGATGCAGAAGAAAGCGGCGTTATTTTTTGCAAACAACACAGTCGCTTCCTGTCCTCATGCGGCGTGTTGTGTTTTTTTTTTCTTTTTACAGGATCATGTGTCTTCCCACCCACTGCTGGGTCTGTTCTACTAGACTGGATGACACATTTGAGATATATTTGAACATTTGGAACATTACTAGCGTTGCACGCTGACTGAGCTGCTGGTGAGTCATCGCTGTTATGAGAAAATGAGAATGGGCGAGAGGCATTAGGAGGCGTTTGAGAACAAGAGCGGCGGAGTACGTACTGTAGGGTACACATTCGTATTGGACCTCCAGGTATTTGTAGGTTCCCGGGCACGGGTCGGGAAAGACGTCGGGTCCGGCCACGACGGCGCACTGGGTCCTGTTGTTACATCTGAAAGCAAAGAGAGAAAAATGAATCTGTTAGAAAGAAAAAAAAACAGCAATCTTGTCCTTCTGAGTGGCCACAATATACAGAGGAACATTAGCCAGATGTCTGGCATGCGGGTAATGAAGTAGAAAGTATTTAATTCTGTAGCAGAGATTATGAAGATTACAAAGCTCCACGGTTTGTGAAAACAACTCATCCAGTCGCTCGCCTTAAATATATGAGACTTGAGCGGGATTTTCTATATTTGGAAACTGTTAAAGGGGCACAACGTGTTTTACTTTTTCACCAAATGAGGTTTAATTGTCATGCGGAGTGGTGTTGAATCTGTGGAAACAGCTGGAAAGTGTGACACTAGACAAGGAGAGTCTTATAAATGACACATTGGATTCGGTGTTTTTGGAGGTGGAAGCATCCCAGCGGTGAACAACATCCCAGCAGCATTATGGTTTGATGCTGCTTCCACCGTCGTCGAAGGGGAAAATTAATTCCCAAGTTTATC
Source organism: Stegastes partitus (assembly GCF_000690725.1). Classification (NCBI taxonomy): domain Eukaryota; kingdom Metazoa; phylum Chordata; class Actinopteri; family Pomacentridae; genus Stegastes; species Stegastes partitus. The sequence goes on from NW_007579853.1 coordinate 84,789, forward strand.
AAGGCGTCTTTCAGGATAATGTCAGGAGGCCGAACTGGGCGAAGCAGCAGGACAATTACCGCAAAGCTCAAAGTAAATCCTCGAAAAGTCGTCCTTTTTGTTCAGACGATAGAGATGCAGCGGAGCGACCTCAGGAGAACCACCAGACATCCGGAGAACAACCTGAGAAAAGTGCTGAGCTAAAGCGGTTCTGGAAGGAAGACGGGTCCACAACTCCTCCTGAAAGTATCGGGTTTGACTGCAGCTAGAACAAGTGATTGTTTGAGGCCGTCGGCTGCCAAACTCGACTCAGACAGTTCGTAAATTATCGGGTAACTCGCTTCTTCCACAAACACTGAATTTTTAATGGGTGCAAGTCAATAAAGCCCCAAAAGATTACAAGTGTTTGTGTAATTTTAGCTGAGGCTGTCTATGAATTACAAGAACATTTGGTGACTATTTGAGTGAAGAAACACACTTATTTTTACCACTGTGGATTGTATAACCCTCATCCTCATGGATGATTTATAAGACACATGATTTCCAACTGTATACTGATATTTAGAGGTATTTAGAGGATTACTCATACCTCCAGAATACTGGCACAAAACATGAATTAAATAAATAGCAAGATGACTAACAGCAGAGCAAACATGGCTAAAAATATGCCACTCGAAACATAAAATTTGGCACAACATCGATCCGCATTTGGGCAAAAATCATGCATCAGACGGGTGCTTGTAGGTGTTATTCTGCACCAAATTAACAAAAACAGGTGTAAAAGGAACTGGGACATGGATGGATCTCCTTTATGTGTCTTCTTTTTCTCCACCCAGGATGCAGCCCTTCTTCAAAAGGGTCTAGATTTGGTATGTGAATGTAAATTTAACTTCAGAACAATCAATATTGTACTGATGCTAGTATGAGCTACGCAACAAAAACGGTTAATCAGTGAAAATTGTCTCAGAATTACCCTGTTTATTTGTGACCTAATTTCATTTGTAGATTGTATTTTTTGAGAAAACTAAGTTCTTTTGTTTTATTTTATGTTCTTTAACTGTGCTATTATCTTATTACTGGATTATTACTATGCTAGTACAAGTTATTACCATGTAATTATGGGTTATTACCAAGTTGTACATTTTTTGACAATAACATTTCATAATAAAAGAAAGAAAATTAGGTCAAGAATGGGAAAAACAGTAAATCTTGGTCAACTGAAGGAGCTGTGTGACATGTTTAACATTCAAAACTTATGAAGTTCACCATTGTTTTTTAAGGTTCAGGTGGTTCTGCAAATGGGAAATTCATCTTTCTGCAGCAGTGTACACAACTAACTTATAGAAAATATTTTTTAGAAAGCACAAGTCCTTTGTTTTAGTTCATGTTGTTCAATTTTAACTGTAATTACTATGTTATTACTGGTCATGATAGCTATTACAGGTTATTACTGGATTATTACCATGTTATTATGAGTTATTATGGGTTATTACCAAGTTAAGTTGTTTGTGTTTCCTTTTTTTAATTTGTTAGTTATATCCAAATAGAGAAAACTCTATTTTTGCACTTTAAATAACAATAAGCGAAAGAAAATTAATGCTTGAACAGTGACGACAGTAAATCATGGTAGACTGAAGGTTGTGGGAAATGTGTATTGTTCAAAACTTATGAAGTTCACCGGTTATTTTTTTAGGTTCAGGTGACACTGTCACGAGCAAATTCATCTTTCTGCCGAGGCGCAGTCATGGACCCACCAGCAGGCTTTAAAACCTTGCACAGGTTACACTGTCATTACGCCATGATGGATGGCGGCGGCGGCGGTGGATGGGAGGGAGGTGGTGGTGGAGGGTTGGAGGGGGGCGCACACACACACACACACACACACAATCAACTGAGTGCGAAATCAGCTCCAACGCGAAATGTAGGTCTTCATTAAAAAACACAATTATGGTGCCGGAGGTGTTCTCGTGTGCCATTTTGTTTTTGGCAGTCATCAATCAAAGCGCCACTTCATATGCACGGTGAGGCCCCTCGCCGCACATAATAGCAGCGCTAATCTCCCGACATTAACTCTCAAACGTTTTGACAGGTATCGATCAGTTAGAGCTCCGCATGTGGTTGCAAAATTTAAAATAAAAAACCCACAGGAAGGTCTTGATTTGCGGATCCATCAAATCAATGCTTCCTATTATCTCGCAATGTATAAAAAGGTATTTATTCCGGTGTGAAGGTCAAGGCGGGGTCCGACACAATGATTCATACGCCACAATTAAAGGATTCTCTACACCTTAATTAACATTGATTGGCTGCCGACTAATCAATCGAACCAGTGAGTGAGGGACAAGCAAAAAAAACGGATCCCATCTCGTTTCAAGCTTAATGAGATATGGTCCGCCGACTCGCTCCCATGTGAGCTTTATGGGTTCATGAACTCACCATCATCCATCCGCCGCTCACTCACTCACTCACTCGCCGTCAGCCGTCTGCCCGCGAAGAGTTAATTTGCGGGCCCGTAAACGCCAGTCAGATAAATAAAGGGGGTCAAGCCAATGAAAGCGAGAAACAATTATCGAGGCGGCCTTCCTCGTCTCTGCACCCTCACGGTTTCTGGTACCTTCCACTCGGAGCTGAGGGGGGTTTTTTTGTAATCAGCGGGCGAGAACACGGGTTAAGATTAGGTGTCACATGGAATTAGAAGTGATAGAAGCGAGAGGCCGGAGGAGAGGCAGAAACGTATAGATTCAACGCATTTAAATGAACAACGGCGGCGTGTTTTTGATTCGGCTCCGGACGCTAAGCTACGGCCAAATCTGGAGTTTTTAATCACGCCGCGGTTCATAATAACTTCCTCTTGAGGGATTAAACATCATAATGTGTATTTAACATGGATTGCAAACTTAATCTGAGCCTTAACATCTATCTTGACCCATTTTTTTTCCCCCCTTCCTCCAAATCCCCTTTCATCACCGCATTTGTTTTTGTGTTTTTGTTCCTACGGTGTCCTGAAGGCAACCCCGCGGACATTTGCGGAGGGGAATAAAATAAGGCTGAGAAATAATTACAATTAAATGTAGTAAGTGCAAATCAATAGCGGAGTAGGGAAGAAGGGCGAAGGGGGGGGATCGATAACGCCGGGAGAAGCTGCTCGCGCCACGTGCCGCCACGACTTCACAATACCAATTAGAGCGCTAATCAGGATTTCATCAGACACTTGGCTTTGATGGAGGCCTTTGAACTAGCCGGGGGGATCGAATATGTTTACAGAAACTTCACAAAAGGATGCACCTAGAAGCGCCACGACCTTTGTGTCGGATGAGATTTCAAAATAAAAGCCCCCACCCCGCCCGCACATCCCGGATTTCGCTATTTGGCCGCAAACGGCTTTTTTCCTCCCTCCTGTTCCCTCGTCTGCTGTTTGTTATAACTGGCAGATTAGAACTCAGACTGCCAGCTGACGAGGGGAGATGTGGCACAAAGCACCAGAGCTCTATGTAAGCACAAACTGTAATCACTATAATCGCCGGCTGATCCCGCTGCTGCCTCTGATGACAGTAAGTGGGTTGAGTCCCCCCTCCACCCACCACCACCTCCACCTCCACCCTCAGACTATTGACCACCGACACAAATAATAAATAAATGAATCGATGAACGGACGGAGGAATAAATGAATCGATGAGCGAAGCGGACGGGCGGGGACGGTTGCAGCTGCTGTCAAAGCCGGACAGATTTGTCCATATTGGAGAGTAATAAAAGAGAATTGGTGTGCACCACTGTTCCCTTTCAGAACTCAAGTGATTTATATCAGGAGGGAAATACCAACCGAGTGGAAGGAGAGAAAGGTTCGCCAGCTTTTAAAAGTTCAGGAGGGAAGAGAGAAAAAATAAAAAAAGCTTTGCTGAATCTGCTTCCAGCACGCCAAAATGGCTCTGAGTCATTTTCCATAGAATCCGTATCAAAGAATTGCGCCTGCAGTAAGTGAAATAAGAACAGAGGCGCTTCGGCGGCGTTGAGGGGACGTTTCGGAGTTCCTCCACAGTTCATATATATTTGATGAAACGGTCCCTGTCACGGAGCGCAAACTCTTCATTCGCCTTCAACCCGCAAAAGGAAGACGGAAAGACGCGGCGGCTTCTTTAAGCGACTGTGTGCCCAGACAAAGTGCACATTGTTGGTTTGCTGTGTACTCTCCAGTGTGTGTCTCTGTGTGCTGTGTACACACTTGTGAGAGTTTGTGTTTGTAAGAAAAGAGAGGAGAGGAGGGGGGAAGA
>NW_007579854.1:0-31835 GCF_000690725.1 Stegastes partitus
AGCAGTTCCAATAGGGTCTTCGCACCCTTTTGGGTGCTCGGACCCTAATAATAATAATCACGACGGTTACAATAGGGTCCTTGCACTGGTGTGCTCGGACCCTAAAAATATCATTCAAACCGATGGGTAGGCGTACTGCAGATCTAATAAAGTCAAGAAGGACAAGGCTTTGGTGCTTTGTAAGTCTTTGTTTTAGGATTATATTGGTATATAAAGGCTTATAGAACAATGAAATGGCTATAAAACTGCAGCTCTGACACCTCTTGCCCTCCTCAGAGACCATCTCACAGTTATATCTCCACTCTGATCTCCGCAGGATCTTCTAGGAATGGTGACGCTGCTTTTCAAAAGAATTAATTGGTCAGTAGGGGGTGTCTGTTATCTGGAACATAACCTGCTCTGGAGCAAGTTAGGAGTTCAGCATGAGTTACCGTTGTTATGTATGTAGGAAGTGAACCACTATTGCACTCTTGGAAACCAAGAGTGAAACCTGAAGTTACCTCGGGTGACCCAACGTCCTGCTTTCCCAGGACATGTCCTGTTTTCACGTCCTGTCCTGGCCGTCCTGGTTGTTTTTTATAAAGTGAGAAAATGCCCTGGTTTTAAATGCACTGAAATTATAAGGCATCTTTGAGTAGACTTCGAATATCATTTGAGGATCTCATTGCCGGGCCGAGTGTCCTGGTTTTCAGTAATCAGAATATGATCACCCTAAACTTACCTCGCTCACTGCAAACCAGGATCTGTCGTACAGACCTCTGCTCTGAAGGCACCACAGCTTAGCATCACACCAATTGTTTCTACCTGTTCGCAGTAACTGTTTGAAAGTTTTTTTTGTTTGTTTTTTCTTTTAGAGGATGCTAATTATTTGGAGACAGCAAATAGATGGCTTTGTCATGGGGAAACCAACAGACTAAACTACTGCCAGGCCTGAGTTGGTGTGGTCCATCAGTTTCAGTAGAGGGGTTCACACAGGAGGAGACCAACTGAAGGAGATTAGGACAGATGTTTGGTGTCATTTAAGGGTTTTGTTTTTGGTTTGTTAATAAAACACCAGTTCTTAAAGAAAACACATTTTAAATTTAAAATAAACGCATTTGCCGTCGAGGGGTGGGAATTAATAAGCTTTGGCTTCCTCCTGCTCCCTTTCGGACACATGATTTATTTAGTCAAATACTCTTGGAGAGTACTTCTTCTCTACTATAGATTCAACTATTCATGGAGTGGCAACAGAATGTATGTAGGTGTGTATGTAGGTATATTTATATATGGGTATGTATATATATGGTATGTAGGTATTATGTATTTTGTCTGTCACTCACATGAAGTCTTATTATTGATTATTAGTTTTTATTTATATATATTGTTCTTTTCTTTTCTTTTTGTATTTTTTTAATATGTTGGAAATAAAGAATGAATGAATGAATGAATGATATGTTAAATTTGAATAAACCTGCTGTCCTTGTGAATGACTTGAATTGGATAATTTAATTTTGTCTCCTGCGTAGGTGGAGCCCACCTGTGAAGTTGCAACAAAGCACCAGAGCTCCTGTCTGGGGCCCTTTTTAGTTTGCTGTCATTTTTTCCCCCTTAAAATATTTAATAATTTCATAATTATTTTCCTACCTTTGGGGGAAAAAAAAGAAGAAGTTATTTCTGTCTCTTTTGTTTTACCCGAGCATTGTTTTCACTGTAAATATCTGCATAGGACATTACTGCTATAAATAAAATGAACTTTGCTAACCTTTGCCTGCGACTCCTCATCTGAGCATGTGGCTCCTCCACCAATCCTCACAGGCTTCCCTTTTTTTTCCAGCTCATTTTTGTCAGCATAATGTTTTGATTTCTACATGTCATGCTAACTCACACCTATAAACTGTGGGAAAAAAATATTTTTTACATAGTCTATGCTCACCTCTCCTCGCTGTTTTCTTTTCATTAGCAGGAAAGAAGCTATGGAAGCAAAAAAAACTCCCAAAAATCTTTAATTTACATGAAAAAATATTTTTTTTCCTGTAGTGTATTGCTTTAACAGCTTGTCCCAAAAGCAAAAAGTACACGAATGTGACGGAAATCAGTCTGTAAATCAGTCCGTGCCTAAGTGTGACCTTCTTTAAACTCCCCTACAGTTTCTATAACCGCGCCGACAACAACATCCTGTGCGTCACTTCCGCTGACAGCCTGTCAAACATGGCGCTGCTCCTAAGGTCAGTACATCTCTGCTACATGACTTTTAGGCTCGGGGAAAGCGTTTTTTGTTGTTTTTCGGGGTTATCAAGGCTCACGGACACATTTAAAACACAGTGGTGTTACAGCAGAGGACAGCACGCCTGAGTGCAGCTTCTTTTCTCGGTTTATTATCCTCTTTTAGCCTACGTGTGGTGCGATACGGCGCTAGCTGACGTTAGCTAGCGAGCTAACGCTAGGTGTTGTCGGGTGTGTTTGAAGGCTGTCAGAGAGTGGACTTTGGCTCTTAGTGTAATTAATGACTTATTGAGGCCGTTACATGTGCTGCCTTTGGCCTTCATTTAGGTGTTTGATTCCAATTTGTTTCGCCGTTGTTGCTGTGGGCTTCTTAAACGGACTGCTTTGTTTGGTTTAGCTTTGTGGTAACTGATAGTTGTTTGTTTTACTTGAATTTGTTCCGGTACCATAACAGCTACTGAAGTCAATATCAAAGAAAGGTTTATTGTCGCAAAACCGTGCAGTTAGTACCGACTCACACTGTGACTACAACATTGTTAACAGGATCGTTAGGCTGTCGTGACCCTACCACTGGGGTTAACTCAGAAGAAAGTCACAGCTTTATTCACTTCATTGACCTTCACTTCCTGCTACACATGAGCAAAGTGTCAATACTGATAACCACAACATAGTTTGTCATTGTCCACAAATGTAGGATTATTCTGCTTAGGATTTCGTTGGGCCTGCAAGTAACTACTTATTTTCACTGTAGATTATTTTCCAAATGGTGCTTTGGTCTTTAAAATGCAAGAAAATGTGGAAAAATGTGTTTCCAAAAGCTCAAGTTACCGTCCTCAAATGTCAGGCTTTCTCCACAGCCCGCGCATTGTCAGTTTACTGTCATAGTGAAAGGGGAAAAGCACAGTGTCTAGGTTTAAGAAGCTGGAATGTGTTATTTATTTTTTATTTTCTCACTTTTCCCCCCCACCCTAAAAAACTCAAACCCATTACATGATTTTCAAAATAGTTGTTATTTTTATATAGTTATTTTTTTAATAGTTGACAAATAATTGATTGTTTTGTAGTTAAAGCTTTAGTTTAAGTTAAACAGTCTGTCTGTAATCTTGTCTTCCATCAGATTGACTTTGTTTTGTCTGTGTTGCTCAGGTCCGTAGGTAAAACGGTCGTAGTCTCACGTTGAATCTTTATTGCACTATTTGTAACAAATAAACAGAATATCTTCTTCCAGTATTGATTTCTGCAACTGACTGTGGCACTAAGCAAGCACCACGTTGACATAAACACTGTTGTGATTTCATGAATTGGTCCAAGTAACTACCAGCATTCTAGCATCTGCTTTTGGTCAAATTTCCTTTGACTGTGTTCATTTCTCTCTTTGTGTGTGTACTAAATGTCCACTTTTGTCATTTATTGTGTCCATTTGTTTCTGACCTCTTTAATAAAAAATTCCATAAAGTCCATGCTTGCAACATATTGTATGTTTGAATTTGTACAAGGGTCCTGAAGAGCCAGAACATAAATCTAACACTTCTCACTTGTCTTTTGTTTTTAGGACATTTGCCCGTCAGGGTGTCTGTCTTTCCAAACCACAGTACAGCGTCCTCTACAGACAGTGAGTTCTGTGTTTGTGTGAAAGAGAGTTCACATAAATATACTGCCAACAGTTGTACTAACAATTCAGATACACAAATGCTCCCTCAAATGTACTATAAATTGATCTACTGTAAACTGTTTCCCTCGCTCTCCTCCAGTGCTGCTCCAATGGGAACCACAGCTAAGGAGGAGATGAACAAGTTTTGGGCCAAAAATGCCAGATTAAACCGACCCATGTCTCCTCATATTACCATCTACAAGTACGTATTGTATACAGCTCTCTGTGTGCCTTGTGTGTTGTTCGAAAAATGAAGTCGGGGAAAAACAGAGATGACTCAGTTGTTGAAGAAAAAAATCATACACTCTGTTTATGTTCTTTAAATTCAGCTTCATGTTTTAAAAGACACCGCAAATGCACTGCAACGCATTATCCTAGCTGAGAATAACATTACTGTAGAAGTCAGTTTTCGGATTGTGCCGGCTCTTTATTATTTCGATGCTAATAAAACAGCAGGGCAAGCCACCATTACCAGAGAATTTAGTGCAATAAGCACCTTGATGTACTGTCAGGCAGTTATTAGAAACCTAAACCTGCAGTAAAAGCTTTTGTGTTCGGTGTGGGTTCTTGTAATTTCTCTCTAGGCTTCTTCACCAGCTCAGTTTTTCACTCTGTATTTCTCTGACATCTGGGATCACTGTAATGGCTCAGGGCACTTATTCTGTGGCACTCGTACTGCTAAACAGCAGTTGTTTCTCCCATATATGATCTGTTGATTTGAATCATATTCTTTCACCTGCTTTAACTCACTCTGTGCAGGAGCATTAGCTTAGTTTATAGCTGTAAATGTCGACGTTAAAAGCTGTAAAGTGAACTGTCGTTTACCTCCCACGTCTTACAGTCTTTCTCTGTCATTCTTTACCACTTTGAGTTTCCAGCTTGAATCTGTAAACCAGATAATTGCTTTGATGCAAAAACTGTCCAAGTAAACATCAGTGAAGGCTTAATGCTTCAGACTTGTGGGTTGGATTGTGTTTCAGCCACATATTTCCCATTAAACTAAATGTGTTGCGTTTTCTTCACGCCTCAGCTGGTCTGTCCCCATGATGATGTCCATCACACACAGAGGAACTGGAGTGGGGCTCAGTGGAGGTAACACATCTGTTTATCTTTGATTATGCAAGTGAATGTTCCAGCTTTGTCCTTAAAGTGCAGAAATTATCCCACACAGAAAAAGAAATGCTTCTCGAGACACTAGACTCTTCCTGTTATTATTCTCACATCAAAGTGAAGCTACACTACCGGCGCTGTCAGCTTTTGATTGACCCTGAAAATCTCTTCAGGGCATTTTAGTCCATCACTATTGATTTCTGCTAAGAGCATTTACTGGAATTACAAAACAGAAGTTGTTCAATACAATTCCACCCTTGCATGTGAAAATTAAGTCTGGATGTCTAATAGCTTTTAGTCATTCGCCTGGTAGTTAAACTGATGTCACTGTGACCTTGATGGAACATTCTGTAAAAGCCGAGTTCAGTTTTGTTTATGTGTTAATGGGTTCAACAAGGGTCAGCGCGCTCAACTGCCAGTCTGACTCGCACACATTAACAGTGGCTGTGTCTCAACTTTTTATCAAATTATCACGTGCTTGATTACGTGTCTAAAATCCACTTCCATTTCACACTGCCAGTGAAATAAAACTGCCACTCGCTGAGAGTAAACTTTGAAGGCTGGATTTTATTTATACATTTCATTGCGATGCTTGAATATGTAACCAATCTTTTCCAAGGCAGTTTTGCATTAAAGTTTACAAAGAACATTTATTCACATGTACACAGGTGGCTTGTTTTTATTTGCTTTTTTTTTTTTCTTTCACAGTTTTACTTTTTATGTTCACACCTGCTGTATATCCCCCTGTGGAATTTCCATTAAATTCTACAATCAGTAGGCTTTTTAATCATCCAGCTGATACAGAAATAGAAGCTCAGAGTGAACCATTATGCTCGGCGCATTGTAACAGACAGCCAATGAGGAGCTTGTTTGATACAGAGCCATTGTTTGGCCTTCATTTAATTTAGTCAGCAGGGAGAAAAGCATTTACATAACTGAGATATTCAGATGTTTGAAAATGACTGGCCAGTAGCATCTGGTGCTGGTGTGACTCATGGAGAGTAATGTAGCAAAGACAAACGGTAGTAGCATGTGGGCTGTTTGTGTGTTTTTTTTTAATTTTCATGTGTTAATTTCTCACCTACTGATTTCTCTCTAAAAGATGTGCATGCAAAACATTCACATATACATCTTGTCCAGTCTTTGGTCTCAGTGCTTCTGTCTGTGTCCAGCTATCTCAGCCTTTGCGGTGGCAGCGCTGGTATTACCAGGAAGCTACCCCCACTACCTGGACTTGATCCACTCTCTGTCCATCGGCCCCTATCTTATTGGGCTGGCCAAGTTTGGCATCGCTTTCCCTGTATCGTACCACACGTATAATGGCATCCGCCACTTGGTAAGACTTCATCATCTGGCTATATACTTAAATGTTTTATTTTAAACTCCACATTTGATGTTTTTCAGCTTGTGTGCTCCCATTAGCTTGATTTGTGAAGTGTTTTGATTTCTCGGGGTAAAAAGAGACAGATCTCTTTGCAGTTTAAAATGTTTGTCATGTTTGCTAATTTAAAATACATCATATTTGCCAAAATTTATAAACTGAGGATGTTTTTAATACTAAATAATCTTCTCTCAACTCACTTATTTTTGTTCATTATTCATTCAGTACTGGGATATCGGCAAAGGCTTCAAAATTCCAGAGGTCTACCGCACCGGCTACACAGTTATCGGTCTGTCCATCATCACCTCCATAGCCATAGCTATGCTCTGAGCGCAGGACGAAAATGAAGCGAGCAGAAAGGAAAAGGAGCAGAGGGAGCTGAAGGGGGATTTGGATTGGATGCACTGTGGAAGTTTTGTGTATATGTTTGGCTTGTGGCCTGCTGCAGGCCCCATTTCATCAAAGTATTAAATAAAGGATTATATTATGCTGTACGCACAAATGATGCTGTGATTTTTGTCCTTTGGAATTAATTATACTCTGGAAAGCTTTGGGGGTCATCAAATGCAGTGCAAAGTGCATGCAAGTGTGACCTAGTTTTACTCGCATTTGTTTTTTTTTTTTGGTGTGAACAACGACCAGTGGACGAAATTAGACGTGTCCTACATGCTGCGTTCTTATGTAATTTGTCTAATTGCGCTGTGACGTCAAATTCATTAATCGCTCCTCTTTGCCCTGAGTGCTCAGTGGCTGCCAGTCAAACTGGTGCGTCTGCCAGTTGTCTCTGTGCACAGAGCTGTGTGTTTGTGTCAGTGGAGCGGCTGTTTACTGTAGGCTGTCATTCATATTTTACCTTCTCCAGGCCGCAGATGCCAGATGCATTTTTAACATCAGGAAAGAGAGGGGCTGAAATTCGCAGCGGCAGCCCCGGCGGTGGAAGCCGTGTATATGAACTGGCTCCTCACCGGTGGGCCGCCTCAGGCCTTAACTCCCACCGAGCCGCACAGGAGCTACACGCTGCACCTGAACAGCTTTTGTCCTGCAGTGTTAATAAAAGCAAGCCGTAATGCAATGTCAGATCCCACTTCATTTATGTAGGTTGCAGTAACAAGTGCGCACGGGAAAAAAAAGGGAACGCTTTGAAAATGTGTCTACTTAGATCAACTAAACTTGCGTTGAGAGAAACAACAGGAGCATTTAGTCTAGTTAGCTCCAACAAAATTGGTTTATCAATTTGTTACTGGTGGCTCGAAGGGAAAATGCCTGTCGACTTGAATGCCTTTTCAGTTTGCCGTTGACAAGATTTATTTGTGAGCCACATATTGTATTAAACATCGCCTATAAAGAACACAGCAAACAGTTTCTACAATGACTGCCAGTGTTTGTAAAACTCGAGAATTAATTTAAAGCCTTTGATGGTGTGGTATTCCCCGCAGAGTCTGCTCAGTTACTGGACAGACATGTCTGTATTAAGCGTTGCCAGCACAAAATAATTGCCACTGTACCATCAGCACTTGCAAAATTGCTCTCTGTTTGTCAGTTTTGGTCTGGTTGCAGTGAATCTGGCTTGTGGAGGACTCCCTGCGCTGAGTCTAATCCACGCTACAGGCACATTTCCACATGAGATAGAGATCCATCGGACAACAGCTTCTATTGTGGTGGACTGGAAAATTGCTCCAGCTCTGCTGGGTTTAAGACTGGATTTGCTTATAGTCTGCTCACACGAACACTGTTGAAATATTTCCAATTTTTGTGACTAAAACAGACATCGAGGTGATAAAAACACGAGCTGCTCATTCCCTGCAGAAATGAGCGCTCTGTATTGCACTTTTGGATGCATTTACAATCTAAGATGTTTTATTATTGCTACGATAATATCGAAATGATGACATTTTGATGAGATAACCTGCACAGAAGCAGTGGGTGGGGGGATGGAGAGCAGGTCAATTGCTTTTTCCACCCAGGAGGCATTATGGGACTAATGATTACGCGGCGGCAGCACCCCCTACCGGGTGGCGGGTTATCACCATCCACAGGGCTGCGGTCCTGATGCTGAGGGATGGTGAGGATGCTGCGCAGAGCTGGGAGGGGGGGAGTATAAACCCGGTTTTGATCGAAAAAAATGTGCCTCAGTCTCTGTGGCGCAATGGAATAGCGCGCTGGACTTCTAATCCAGAGGCTCCGGGTTCGAGTCCCGGCAGAGATGTGGATGTGATTAAACAGGCTTTTTGGATTGAGGGAGGATGGAGAGACGGAGGAAGCAGAGATGTTGCGTTTTGTGGCCTTTGCACTTGTAATTTATAAGGATGCTCTGTCTGTTTAGACGACGGATGGGTAGATGAACTACCACGCATGTGTTTATTCTGCAGACCTCTAACAACAGTGCATCTGGCCTGGAAAAAAATAAATAAATTCCACCGCGGACGAGCCTATTGAGCGCGCAAAGGTCATCGCTTTAATATGCAGATTTGAAACGGGCAAAAAGCCTGAAACCACATCTCTGGTTGGAGCCGCACAGCACGGGCTCCGTTAGCAGCCTATTACCGTCCACCAGGCTGTGCGCGCTCTCTCAGGCTCCACGGTTCATCACGTGGGCACCGCAGGACAACACAACACGGTACGGTGCGCGGCGCGCCGGTAGACACGCGCGCACGGTCACGGCTCAGGCACCTGGGGCTGTCCACTCATTTAGACCAGAGCAGAGAGAAAAAAGAAAAAAAACAAAAAGCTTTTTCTAAATGCAGCTCCAGCAACAAAACATTTTAAAGCCCGTCCTCATAACAAGTGTTTAATGATGCCAGATGCTGCGTCTCCATCCTCCCATTTGGTTCAGGGAAGAGATAAAGACTCGCGGTTTACTTTGAACATAAATGACTCACAGACCCAGAAAATGGTTCCGTCTCAAGATGTGTCTGGTGCACATTTTTGTATTGAATTACAATGTAGCGCTGCCAGTGGAGAATAATTCCACTTGTCATTGTGTAGGTTTAATTTTCAGGGGTCTTTTTTTGAATCCCTTCAAGGACTCCTGAAGGTAGTCTCAGCTATTTTTTGCAAAAAAATAATAAATAAATAAAATAAAATATCTAGGAGCCCAGAGCAGCAGTGTTTATTATTATTCTTTTCTTTTTTTCCCTCCACTGTTGGAAAAGGCAGCTGCTTGCTTGGAGATCTCTCAAACGCCACGACTGCCTTAACCCTCCCCCCTCCTCCACTCCTGACTCCCCGTGGCTCTTGTTATTTCGTGTTTTCCTCCAAAAAAAATCCACCTCCCCTGGATTCAGTTTTGTCACCACCATCACCACCATCACCACTGATTGGGAGGCTGTAGTGCCGCCATCTATGTTTAACCCCATCGTGCCTCCCCACACACAGACCTAATCCGCCAGTAAAACTAATCCTTAATCCTCTCTGGCAAGTTGAACAACCTCCCCCCCTTCTCTCCTCCTCCTCCCCCCTCTCTCCATCCCTCCTCTCCCCTCCCTTGGATCCTGATTTCCAAACGTACATGGACTTCCCTCTGATAAAGTTTTATACCTACATTAAATAGGAAAAAAAAAAAAAAACTGGTGCTGTAAACACCATAATGGTTCAGAAGTGGAGAAAAGTCCCAGTAGTCGCTATTAAAGGCAGGATGGAGTGAAGCAGGAGTCTCCGCGCAGGGCAAGGACTCGGTATAGCCTGACATCATTACCATATTGCAAATCACCAAAGCCTTACGGGGGGATAAGGCAGCGGGGCCCTATCTGAGAGATATGCGTAATGGCTCCATATCTGTAATAAGGAACACTGTACTCCACTGAGAGCCGTGACAATCAGCTGCAGATGACCTCTTCATCTCTGGAGATGTGCTGGCCTTATAGGAAGGGATATAAGGAGACCACTGGGGGAACCCTACAGGAAAACGCTCTGAAAACACTGTGGTGATTTTCTCCGGTTATGGCGAGATCACTCCTCGCTATCAGCTCCATCTCCTTCATGTTGCTCTCAGCCGGTTAGGCCCCATGCTCTGGCCCTGTTATCCTGGTGGTACGGGCCAAATCGTATTAAAATCCCCTCCCTCCCTTCCCTCCCCTCCCTTGTCCCCTCCCCTCCCCTCTCGTCTTTCAGACAGTCTGTTTTTGCTGCAGTGAACGGTAGCCGTGGAGAGAGCGAGCGAGGGAGAGATACAAACACACAGAGCGAGAGAAAGAGAGAGAGAGAGAGAGAGAAGGCTGGAAAGAAAAAGCAAGAAAAACAAGGAGAAAAGGAGATACAAGAGGGGGGAAAAAGTCGATAAAAAGCAGATTGAGAGAAGGATCCCGACGAGCTGCGCATCAAAAGGAGGGACCTTACAGGGGGACCTTATTGGAGACCAACAAAACCCCGACTCCGGAGGCGGAATATAACGGTGTGTGTGTGTGTGTGTGTGTGGTTGTTCTCCGTGCAATGCTTTGGCAGTTTGTGTTGTGATACATGGTTAGGTTTGGAGCCTGTGGAGCGGACAGTGAGACACCTGTCACCGCTGACGCTGCTGCTCCGTCTCCAGGAATGTGTCTGTGTGCGCACTCCGAGTGTGTGTTTGGGAGTAATCCGTGCCCAGAGACGAAGACAGAGACGTCTAATCCCTTCGTGTTTTTAGATAATTTATCCTACTCTGAATATTGTTGTTGTTGGGCTGCCTTTGCTCTCCCAGCTCCGTTTTTAAATATATTTTTTCTTGGCTGTTACGCTCAATCGCAACTCGCAATGTGCGCAGCAGACTCTCCTAAATCTTATCCCATCAGCGGCAGATATCCGTGCAAGTAGAAGGTGTTAGAAAAATACAACTCCCGCGGTCCGTCGCAGCGATGCAGGTAGCCGCCACCGCCGCCACGAGCTCCTGTTGTTGTTCGTTACTATTCTTTACTCTCCGCGTAAAAGGAGCCGAGCGGGTAACTTGTGTTTAAATCACGCCCCGAGTGTGCGGCTTATTTCACCGCCCGCCCTGAGTGGATGCACTTGCTCCAGTTTTTTTGTTTTCATTTCTCGCCATCACTCAACAGGAAGGGCTGGAGCGACAATAAACATAACCCCCTCCCCTCCACCTCCCAGTCACCACATCCCATCCCATGCCCACCACCACCACCACCACCTCCATCCCCACCCCTCTGTCCCCGCCCTATCCGCCCGCCCGTCCCGCAGGCAGCACCGTGCAGCCTCCGTTCGTCCCTCTCTTTCTCTCGGCGGTGACAATGCGCGAAGCAGATGGACCGAACAGGGCTTCACCTCTGCGCAGGCTGCCGCTGCTGCTATTTTAAGGAATATGCGTGAGAAAAAATGAGAGAGAGAGAGAGAGAGAGAGTGTGACAGAGATGGAAAGAACGAGTGCCAGCGCGGCTATTATGCACGTCTGTCCGTCTCCAGTCTTGTTGCAAAGCGCACCGTTGTATTCTCAGCGGGCGGCAGGTGCATCTCTGCTGTTCTGTCTTTCAAGCCGCTCTTTCTTCTTTGTTTTTATTTTATTTTTTTCCCTACTCGGAGAATGTTCCCTGTGCGTTTTTTTTTAATTAGTTAGTTGGAGCTGTCCAAAAAAAGAAAAGAAAAAAAAACCCACCCGTTCCACACAGCTTGTTAAAGTAGAAATGAATAAATTCCTCCTCTTCACCCCCCCCTCTTCATTACCACCTCTACACCATCTCCTTTCTGCTCCATCACCCCCCCTCTTCCTCACTCCCTCCCTCCCCCCAATCGCCTCTCAGTATGGTATGACACAAGCAGATCGATGAATACCCATGGAGCAACGCGTGAGTAACGGGTGGGCCAAGCGTTTATTCAGCAGCAGCCAACCAATGGCAGGGGACGCAATTAGTGGCCAGTTGGCTCGCCCCGCTTGTTTTCTTTATCTCTCCATTGCTCTCCCTGCAGGTGACACTCCAGAGCTCCTCTGCCCTCCTGAGGATTCAGCGAGACAGGCGGATCTGTGTGCCCGACCATGGCCTTCCCATCAGCCCCCTCTGCATTATGGAGTGTCAGCTTATTGACAGTACTATTCACAGCTGCGGTTCACAGCAACATTGTCTACGGTAAGCAATTCTCTCCTCCCTCGTTATCTATCTGCCTCCTATTCTCTCCATCTCGCCGGGCCCCCTGACCTCCCCGACCCTCTGCCTTTCTGTCTCCGGCGGTGCCCCCTTATCTGTTGACTTGAGGCCTTTTTTTGTTGTTTCCTGTACTATGACAAGGGAATCAGAGAGCCGTTAATAAGCGCATGGGACACTCCCACCTCCCCCCTGGACCCACGGAGGAATTTTCTGCCGTTGTTTTTGAGGAATGTGTGTGACTTGCACGTGGAAGCAGACGGCTTAAATGCATTACAGCTCGTCCATGTGGGTTTCCTTCTTTACTCTCCACAAGCACAAAAGCACTCGCGCCCACTTGAATTCTCCCTTTCATGTCCACCTGCTCAGCATCTCCCTGTCTCCCTCACACACTTTATCTCCAGGTTGCGTGGACCTCTCGCAAAGCCCGATCGTCCTCCTCGAATGGCAACTCATGCACTTACATGCAGTGCAGACACATGACACTTGTAGTGGCTCAAACTATGATGAGCTGGGTGCGGCTGACAGCGGACGCTAAGAGAGGATTTGATGAGAGAAGCACTTTGTAATGATATCATCCTCCCGCCGTGAGCTCCAAGTGAACAGGAATATACTGTCCGATGTGCTTTCCAATTACATAACACTAAAGGCTGTCGGTAATGCAACCTTTGCAGGGCAAACTGTGCCAGCGGCGAAATGGCACATCATGATTGGCTCTCAATCCATAGAAAATTGATTGACATAGGTGGAGTTTTGTTGGCATTTTCTCATTACAGTTGGGATTTAATTGCCCAGAGTGTTTGGCAAAGAAACTGTAAGACGATACAGCAGGCGAGGAGGCTTCTAATAGAAGTTCCCTGATTTGCATTTGCAATATAGATTCTCAGAGGCTCCTTGCGTTCACTAGTGCACACCCACACCGTTTCACAAATCTACGTGAATGCGCAGTGCATACATATGCATGGGCACATTCACGGTCTACATATGTAAGTCCGCAGATATGCAAGCTCATGCACCACATTTTTACTGTACTTGGAATCTGTTTATCCACATCAGCTGTTTTTTTTTTTTTTTAACTTTCTGTCGAATTAGCTACGCTTGAGTTTCTGTGAGTTTATGATATGAAATATGGGAAAGTCAAGAATAGTCAGCGTGAACTCACAGCGGCCAGTGTAGCAAAAGCTGAGAAACAATCTGGCTGCGCCAAGAAGCTAGGATGAGGCCACTGCTAAACAAATGCAAATAGGAGCCTGTCAAGACCCTGAAAGCTGTTTAAGGTGAGAAATGCACAAACAGTCTCCAGACTGAGGAACTGATGATGAAATATCAATCTCTCGTCAGAGTTCTGACCCCAACCGTGTAGCTCGTCATTGAAACCCAGGCGGCGGTTCGTTATTTGGGTTCAAAAACGATTTTGGCTCGCGTTCAGACGCACGTCACATTTGATTAAGGTGTACCTAGAGGGAAGCCTGACCATGCATGACCAATTCTTGCTTTGGTTTCACCTAAGCGCTGTTTTACATTATCATGTCAGTCAAAGAGAGTAATTAAGCCTGGAAAGTCTGACAGCATTTAGGAGATGAGAAAACACGTCAAAGAGTGCATCTGAGAGGAGGGAAGCATGAACAGAGTGCTGACTTAACAGGAGCACATTGTAGACTCAGTTGTGGGTGTTTTTGTCATAAATTTTTGCTGTCAACACATAAACAAATACCAGTTTTAACTTCACCAAAACATAACTAATAACCTCTGTGGAAGGGAAGTTAGTCAGACTGGCTCGTCAAAAGTTTGGAAATACAGTTGTTATGCTACACAGAAAGAAATTAATCAGAACAAGAATTTTTTTCATTCTCAGTGTCCTTAACGCAAGGAATAACAACAACCTATACACTTCCCCACTGGCAAACAAGGAAATCATCTCCTACGTGACCTCGCATGCTGCACATATATTTGTAAGAATCTTTTGTTTGCGTTTCTGTAGTTGACATCTGAGTAATGTGACAAACAGTGGCGTTGCAGTTTGAGAGGGAAATGTTGTGTGTAAGCCGCAGAGCGCCTGGTCCATCGCTCACATCTGCTCCGATCTGTCTGATTGGTGTTGTTGTGAGGCAGCGGCAGGGCTGTTAAGTAGAAGATGGAGTAGGGTGGGGCGGGCAGTCAGATAATGCCGTCATAATGGAGATCTCCATGCTAAGAGGGCCCTGGAACAGAAGGGTCTACTTAGCATAAATAATTCAATGTTATGTATCAGAGAGGAAAAAAAAACGATTAGCTCAGCAAATCAATGTGAGAGCAGATGAGCCATCAGAGAAAAGGGCTGCCCATTACTGCTACCACTCGGACTCCACTGTGAATTAAAAATATGTTGACTGTTTGTCTCTTTTCATCATTCAAAGAGAGAGAAAAAAGCTTCCCCTTGAGTTCTGGGGGTTTGATTATTATACAGCAACCAGCAGGCTGCACGTCGAGAGCGTTTAAACTCCGGACCAACCCCGCTCTCCCACTTGATGTACGTCAAAGTCACAGAAGCGACGACTCTAGCTGTGTTTTTACTGGATTTTTCCGCGACCAGGCTTCCTTTAGAGCAAGCGAACGAATCGGGGAGACACTAATTGCGCGCCATTTGACATATCCATTTCCACAGCTGGATGTGCAGCCATGCGCCACGGATGGAAAGTGCCTCTCAGAAGGGCACAGATTAGGCATGCAATTGGCCGGCTATGCCCTGGTTCTGTACTTGCTTGACCCAGTTATCTCGGGGCTGTTGCGGAGCGCGGAGGGTCCGTGCTGCGGCCTCCCGTCAGCCGCCTGGCCTTCAACTCCGCGGCAGCCCCGGGTCGGACGTTTGCCTTCGCGACAAGAAACATGCCTAATAGTTTATTTACCTCAGCGAGTTCTGCTAGTCGGAAACCACTGAATGAATCCCGATGCTTCCAGCTGCGGCCGGTAATGAATAAGGATTAAAGGATGGGAGCAGTGTGGACCAGTTGTTAGTGTGGTAAGATTTACAGGCGGGAGGGCTCTGCATGTGTGAGCCTCTGCCAGCGGTTCACTTTATCCTGCCACAAAATGGGTTCCTTTCCCCCTCTAGACCAGCTCTTTCTCATTGGCCCCGAGCCCACTTCCTGTGTGTGCTGCTGTTGTTTACTGTTGACTTCCTGTGTGCCAAGATGGGGGAACATTTGGCTAATACACAGTATGGCTAACACACAATAGCAGTAGGCGGTTTGGATGGGAGGCCTCTGCCTGTTAACAAGGCTGACTGATAAGCAGTGACTCATTAACAAGCCGAGGTACACAGAGCCTGAGGGAATTACCGCCTAGCCACTGTGACATTAATAAGAAGGCCTAAGCTATTTTTCCATTTGGCTCCACTGGCATACGCCTAAACCAGTGGTTTCCCATCTCGGTGCTGGCTATTTACCGGCTCCAGTGCTGCTGCCCCTGGTTCACCTGGTCTGACCGGGCAGATCAGAATGTGGGCTGCAGTTAATGGCATCTGATGCGTCAATGGAAAATCAGACATCCCTCATTAGTTTTCTCCAGATTCATTCAGAAACATCTGGGGAGGAGCCCAATTAATTCTTCTCATACCGATCATGCCAATTAATTAGCAATGTGTTTGTTTTTCAAAAAGAAGAGAGAGACAATGACACATTCCACAACGCATATCCCAGATTTCAATCAGTGAGGCGGCTGCTGATGCTGACACTATATAGATCCAATTAAGCATCTAAAACACACTCGGCGCAACATTCAGAGGAGCTCCAAGCCACTGTCTCCTATCAGAATTTTAAATCCAAAGCCATATTACTTCCATTCTGTTGTGTTTGTTCTTCTCTGATCCTTTAAGTGTTTTGTCGTCCAGATCAGTTGTGTGATTATAAATTGAATCCTGATTGGCTGGCATTAGTTTGCTACAGATTCACATCTGGCAGAAAACCAATTATTTCTCCTGTTCATCATGCCGATTAATTAAGGCGCTGTGGCTGATTGATTAAACTCCCAACAAAGCTCTAACCAAGAGAACTACAGCCCCGGGGATGATTTGCATCACACATTATGCACATTGCTGTGTCTTCATGTTATTCTCATATATCTCCAGACATGCCGGAACATTATACATTCGACAGGAACAGAAAGTCGCCGCTCAACGAGGCACAAGTGTTGATAAGTAATTTGTGGCTAAATTAAGCGGAATTAAAATGCGGTGGCATGCCACTATCGTCGAATCGCGGAGGGATCAGGAGCACCCAAAACAAGACTCCATCAGACCTCATCAATCTAAAGCAGATCTCATCCACCCAGCACCACTCAGGCAATGTGATATTACATCAGAACAGATCAATCTCGCCTGCTACCATCATAATAACAGCAAATGCCATTTAGAGACTGAAAAGGGAGAAGGGCTCTTGAGATTTTGCAAAGTGGTAACGCACTCGGCTTCCTCTCAGGTGCTCTTGTAAGACACATCACTCTGCGTCAACTCAGGGTCGAGAAAATTAGGGGTCCCGCATTTACAGAGCTGTCAGCTTTAAGCCATCACTTCACAAAGACACTGCCGATTAACACAAACCTAACAACAACAACAACGCCAGCCTTGGAATAAATTAATTCACCTCATTTTCAGCAACAAGAGCCCTTATTATAGCGCTCAGCACTCAACTGGCTTTTCCTTTGATCAGGCCCCTCACTCTCACGCCGTCCTTACTCCCCTTTTTTCTCATGTTATCTGCTGGAATTCTCTGACTGGTGTTTTAATTGATTGCTGCGGGGGTGGAAATCACCCATCCTGTCATTGACGCATGGCTGGTCGGACCAAGGGCTTCCTGGAAAGGTGTATTTGTTTGTTGAAGCCCCGTCACTGTGCGGCGTGACCGTCCCCCGACTACGACGGGATGCTGGAAGATGCGGCTGTAAAGCGCAGCGTTTTCTATTGATTGAGTCTGAGTGCCGAGGGTTCCCCCCAGAGTGCCGGAGCTCCACCAATGAAAGAGCAGAGGTTGCTCTTGTTTATTGCCTCTTTTTGATGATGCCATCACTTTTCGCTTGTGGTAGGGAGTGTGTCTGTGGGGGGATCTTATCACTGATACCACAACCATAAAGCCAATTTAATTCACCTGTGTGTTGTCGAGGGACTCTCCCCACTATGGTTTCTGCTGAGGATATCACTGTCCATTCACTGGATGGTGAGTCTTATCAAGCCTCTAATACAACTGTCACCAGTCGTGGAAAAGTGTTGTGAAGCCGTCCTCCAGAGTGGTGCTTGTAATGTAGTATAAACACTTGCACATGCTGTCTCCAAAATCATCAGCCTCCCCACTCCCAGCTTGTCAGATATAAATAGTAAATGACACTGATCACCCCCTGAGTTGGTTTTTCACACTGCTACCATGCGGCTGCAGACACATGACTTTAAGATAGAAAGGAGCTTGTTTTGGCTGAACCTTGGTCCCATCTGCTAATACAAGGCTGAGCAAAATAACCCAGAAGCACTGATTATATATGTTCATGTCCACCGGTTGGTTTGGTCATCTATATGTTTTTGTGTAGGTGGACAATAAAGCCACAGTTAAGACTTCCCGTCAGCTCTCATGGCAAGAATGCACCGTTGTTTGTACATAACATTGCACTCTCTCCTTAAAGACTTGCTGTTTTGCTGCAAGCATCCAGCTTCTGTGTCTGCAAACGATTGGTCATTTCATCTTCCCCCTTCGATAACCTAAGCAACATAGCTGTGGGACTGAAGTAATTTCTGATAAATTTTCCGGTTTCGTGCAGTGTGAAGCAGAGTCTGACACTTTGTCAGAGCGAATCAGCAGCCGGACTGACAGGGTCCTTGAGGCTGTGTCCTGTCTTGGCACATACAGTAAAGTTTTTGATAGTTTCAGCATTGATTGGCTGATTACCATTCACAGCGGCAGCAGCTTAACCCTGGGATACCCAAGCAGTTTTGTATTTTGTTTTTTTTGCTCCTGATGCGTTTTTACTTACTGTGGACTCATTTTTCACTGCTGTGTAAAGTCCTGCACCATGTAGAATAACGTGACTTTGATGACGTCTAACAATTTTAGGCTGAAAGTAAAAATGAGATATTTACAGTCTTTTGTTCTAAAAAATAATGCAAAACAAAAAAATGACATGCCTTTCAAACCTGCCAGTGAGTTTAGTAGTTTGGAAGGATAAAATATGAAATAAATGTATTCTAAAAGTTTATTATGGTAATGAGTTGAATGTCGTCCCCCTGTACATAACTTTTATTGTTTTAGCTGCAAGTTTGCTGTTTACTGAGATCTAGTTTCAGCACTGAAACTGTTGGATACTATCATTATAAAAGTTTGTGTATTGTTACACAGCTACTGCTCGGTGGAATTCATTTACGGTCCCACTGCACTGCTGCACTCCTTATGCCTCACAATCACATTGTACCACACCGCTTGAATGCTCAAAGCTCCCATATACATTTGCTATTAAAATGCAGTCTGTATTATTTAAATGCCCTTTGCATTAATGCAGTACCTGGCATTTAAGTGTATGTGTTTTCATCATCATTTATAGCTGCATTGTAATTGGACCGAATGTTTTATGCAGCCAATGCAAAGTGAGGGAGTCGGTTGGGAGCTTGCATTGTCAACAGGAACAGCCATGACGGGTTTAGGATCATTAGACTTGATACTATAGAGCCTGGATTTACTTTTCATTGAAGTGGAAAAGGTCGTCTTTTATGAGTCTTTCCTGGAAGGCAACAAAAATGATGACGTGTGTTTTTTTTTTTCCTGCAGTTTGCAACTACTGTAAATGCTATGGAGAAAAAAGGGATGAGAGTGAGGAACTGATGGGTATAGAGTCTGGTACACTTCTGGAGGTGTCTTTTGAGAAGTTGAGTGGATTGCAAACTTTGGAGGGAGTTTCGACTTTTCTGCACCGTGTGCAAGATGTGAATCCACCCCGTGTCCACAGTATTTACTCCTGGCTTAGGTTTGATCACCTTCGCAGGCGGTCTGAAGGACCTGAGAGCTTTCAGATCGTGATGTGTGCTTACTCACTGTACAGCCATGTGTCTTCTCTCGTCCCAGGCTTCGAAACTACATCTTTATCAAGGTGTCAGACTGCTAAATATTTAAACAAAAAGTGGAGTAAATAGTCTGTTATCTAGTTTATATTGTCCCCTTGCACAACACTTAGAGTTTTTTCCTTTGCTTTTGTGTGTTTAGCTAATTGTATCTCCATGGATGCCACAGCCTTGATAGGTACTCACTCACCTAATACAATGAATATCTTCATACTAATACCCGGTGATTACAGTGGTTGTGACCCACAGTGTGTATCATTTCCCCTTTAATGAAATCTGCTGCTCCCATCTCCTCTTGTCTTAAGTGGAAGAATTGGAGTCATCACTGTTCAAAGATCCCAAAACAGCAGTCTGTTGATGAATACAGAAATAAATCTCGCTGGCTTTATTCCGTTCCAGTGATGCATCCAGCGACAACTGGTGCAAGGAAAGTATTGCCTTCCATTAAACATTAAGGTCAGCCAATCAATCAGTCAGTCACCGTGATGCAAGTGGAGGCAAACTCTCCCAGCGCAGGAGGTGCAGGCTGGGCTTTGGTTCTGGATCCGTCCCCTTGACACTGATCAAGGTATGATGAGCGCGTGATGAGTGGATGCGGCTTTCGACGACGGGGCCATCGCCACACGGTGTAACTCGGCGCTGCTGCGCCGGTTGAAGACAAAGGCACCAAATAGGCATCTCTAATCTCCCTGCTGAATGAATCCGAAACAAAGAGAGGAGGAACGCAGACATAGAGGCTTGGACACACATAGGATAAGCTGATTACCCAGGAAAGGAGGGGAGGCTGAGGGGGAGACAGAGGGAGAAAGACAGAGGCATGCACGTGAACAAGAGGGAGAAAAAAAAAAACATACAGTAAGGGTGCACGAGGGCAGAGAAATGGAGGAGGAGGGGTTGGGAAGAAAGAGAATGGGGGAAAAAAAAAAAAAAAGCGAGCGCACTCTAATGATGGGGTGCACAGAGCGGAGAGAAAATGAAAAGAAACGGCACCGGGAGTGAGGGAGGAAGAGAACTCACAAGAGAAAAGAAGGTGAACATTTAAAAGGACGATCCATGGCGCGCTACATAGAGCATGCGATAGGAAAATGAAGGGAATGCATATTTGCCTCTGATATCCTCCTTAGGCAAGTGGCACAATCAAAAAAAACAGGACATTATGCAAATGTGTGGCAGCCACGGCAATATAATCGCTACCTGAGTCATTTCACCTGCTCTGCTCACTAGTCGCTATATATACAAACGGAATTACGCCCGATCCAGGTGTACGGGCTAAATATACAGCTAATTAAAATTAATGAGATTTACTTAGAAAAGAATATGCTCCTTCCCTAAGCTGCTTATCCCTGCATGAGAATCTACTACACACACCTTTGCCAGAGTGCTCGAATAATGCACACGCCTCGTTTTGATTCGCTCTCCTCCGCTCAGCTTCCTCACACCCTGCTAGACAGACTATTAAGAAGCCTCGGTGCGCTCGCACACACAAACAGTCCGTCTGTCTGTCTATCTTTCAGCCGGCTTCTCGCTCACGCAGACTTGAACACGCTCGGTGAACATTTCTCACACACGAACACGCTCACAGAGATTCTTGGAGATGCACAAATGTGTAAACAGATGCTTACACACTTTAGAAAACGATTTAAGAAAAACACACACGTGTGCATTATGCATGAAGACGTGAACAAGAGCTCACACACGTATATCGAAAAGCAGATTCGAAGGCCCCTCCAGTCTTTACTTAAACAGAATACCCCGGTGAGCCAAGCTGTTGACTAGCAGGAGAAAAACTGTGTTTAGCAGGCCGGCTACCGCATACACATATATACACGCTCCCCACACAGCAAGCCACTTTTATGTATACGCAGTGTGAGCATTTGATATGTAACATTTTCCAAATTGCTTATGGATATATTTTTTTCCCATAAGGTGGTGTCCAACCAGCAACGCTCCGCTTTCCTAGCGAGCGAAGAAGTGCTGAGTAATTAAACGGCTCTTCAAGCCCTCTCTGAAGGAGTGGTGGAGGAGAGGTGGGGGACCCTGGGAAAATGACACAGCGCGAATTAATCACACACTTTATTAACAGACTTAGGTTTCAGTGGAACATTACTGTCTCCGCCGCAGCAACCACTTGGCGCCCAACCAGCTCCGCTCTCACCTGGCCGTCCGCACACACGAACACGTGTAGCCGACTCCACACACGAGCCGGCGCACACTCGTCTTTTTTTTTTTTTCTCCTCGTTCTCTATCTCCCCCTTCTTCTGTCGCCGCTTCATTTCTCAGCCTGGTGAGTACTTGAATGTCATTATGACTTTTGCTATCAAAAGCAAACAGCGGGGCAGGATTGAGGAGTGCAAGCCAGACCTCCCGTTTTCCATGCTGAGAGTGCCGCAGCATGTCGAGTGCTATTTTGATTGTTCCTGCCTCCTTTTTGACAAGCGGATAGGCTTCTTTTAAAAGACAGATTTATTGACAAAGCTCTTGCTGCGAGGATTCGACTGGCCCGTGTTGGTGCGGTTTCTGAATGGAAAACCCCCCTCTCTTTATGTTTACAGCACAATCGCTCTGCCTTGGCCTGCGTGTCAGTGAAGATGACTTCATATCTGCCAGCAAATTCGATCCCATTTGCGTAATGTATTGACAGACGGCAGGAGTGAACAATATAATTGAGTTAATGAGCTACACGTCCTTATCTGCTGTTCATTCATACGGGCAGCTCGAGGCGTGACGACTATCAGCCTCTTACACAGGCTACTGTATGTTTGATGAGTCCCTTGAAGGGAGAATTTGATAATGTAGTCAAACTTCCCTAAGGCAAACTGTTTTGATGTGTGAACCAAAGAAGAAGGAGTTTATCCTTTGCGATTCTGTCTTTTTTTTTTTTTTTAACCCCCCCTCCTGTTCTCTTATCCTACAATGAATATTTAAATATTATTGTGATTTATTTATTGCGGCTCAGTGTTCAGCTTCACTGAGCTATTTTCAGGTTGATATCTTCACAGGCGGGAGGGAGCGGCGGTATATAGACTTGTACAAGGGAGGTGTCACGCTTGACTTTGTGACAGCGCTCGGTGGTGTGTCTGGAGAAGCATCTCTCTTTTTTTTTTCTCTCTTCTTTTTTTTTTGTCGTCGTTGTTGTTGTTGTTGTTTGAAGAGTTTGGTGACATTTTCTGGCTCTTCCCATCAGGGGCTGAAAGAGTCAGAGCTGGCCCGGTTTCATCAACCTTCCGGTACAATTTACCCAGATTCTGTTTGAAAGGACGCCAGAGGGTCAGTTGCCGGTGGGAAGATGGCGACATATTGACATTTCTTTGTACTGTTGTGTGTTACACCGCAATGGAGCAAGTGTGAAAGCCATGGCAACCTCGCGTGACCCGCCATCCCATAGTGCACGCCGTTAAAGGAGATTCTATTTTAAGGTTAGCTGTTGAACCGAAGCCAGTTCATCAACATACCTGCAAATGCTGAAGACCCAACTTATAAACGGCCTCGTTTTATAAACTTAAAGTACTTGCGATCCTTTCAAAGTGTTAATTGTAACCATATGAAGCAAGGTCACTGTTTAGTTTTATATAAAACATTTTGTTTTTGGAATATTTATTTAATCACACTCTCCAATCAAGGACGATTGCTAACGATGCAACACGTTTGATTTAATTGGAAACATGTGAGTCAAGGATTGTCAGACTAAGTGTCAAGTGAAGTCTCGAGAGAACTGGAAATAAAAAGACAAGTTGTTAAAGTTTGAAGGCTGACCTTTACCTTCACCATTTTCTTGTTAGAGTTCTGATAATAATATTCAATACCTTGCTGACACGACACTTTTACAGTACATAGGCCTAATAAGAGCATATTCATGCTGTGTGGCTATCCTTAGCCTGCCTGCCTTATTAAGTAGACAGCTCCAACAAGGAAGCTGATAAATAATTATTCTGCAACTAGTTTGATTATCAAGTAGTTAAGCCAGAAATGATGAATGTATGTCAAGAACGTATTGCATTTTTTTCTCCTGTGTGATAGTAAACTAACTAAACCTTCTGCGTATCACTTGAGCAAACAAAATATGCTAATACATATTTTGGGAAAATGTAAAAGAGGTTTTTCACAAACAAAACAATTAGCTGTTTAATCAAGAAAAGAACTGTTGGATTAATGTGAACTAAGAATAACAAATTGCCTAAGCTCTAATTAATTCTTTGCTGTTCCAGTGTTTTAACACGTGAAAAACTTAAGACCAAGAATGTTTTTCCTCCTTCAAACCTCAAGTGAAATCAAATCTGTAGAAACTTAACGCTCATTATTAAGCCCAAGTCAAATCTCAAGTCCTCGTCTTAAGTGCTGAAGACACCACAGATCTGTATTTGTTGTTATTATTCTACTTTTTACTACCAAGTATGTGCACTCCTGTGTTTTGTAGTGTACTTTTTGGATGTCCGCAGAAGGTTCCATGTGGACTTTGACGGGGCAGATTTGCATTATTGGAACCCAAGTGGGCCCTTGCATACTCACATCTTTAATCGATTAATTGCTATTTATAACTTTATAAATATATGAGGCAGCAGACAAAGGCCATGCATGTCAGAAAGTGTCTTGTGGATTAGTTGTAGTAGTTATTTGCAACACCAGGTGGAGCCTCATTCACTTGGACTACCAGCAATACCATTTTAGCAAGAACAGAGTAGTTAAGGCAGCAGCTTATCACCAGGAGAAAGCCTCCTGTGAAGCTTAATGTCCACCAACTCTCACTTGGGATGCAAGCTCAAGGGTTTCAAAATCAAAGTCAGGACATTGAATGATTTGCAAATGAGTTAATTTCGTGTTTTTTATTAATTCACTTTTGGTTGATTAGACTTCTGGTTAAGAAAGCTGTTCAACATTTGCACCCCAACCCGTAGTGTACGACACTGACTTAAGTCTGACCCAAGTCCAAGTCTCACATATCTTGTGTACACTGTGGGTGAGACAACACAATAAGCTAAATGTCACATGTTGGTGCCCCAGTGCAACCATTTGTCTTGTAAATGGGGCCTTGGCCAGTAACTTCCCCAAGTATCTGCTCAGTCATTGTGTTTGGCTGTGGCTTAGAGTATCAGCTAAATGGCAGACATGTTAAGATGCACGGTAATTCCGTCTTCAAAAATCCAATCATTTTACTGGCACTTTCAGATTAGCCTCAGCCAGCATGTCATAAATTGACTGGCACGTAGTCCCTCAACAATAGACGTCTGTCACAGCATATGTAGATGCAGCTAGCGGTGGTTACAGGGGGGACATGCTAGCAGTGAGTGAGTGACAACAGAAGGGAGGAGGAGGAGGAGGCGATGTTGGTCTCTTGCTTAATTGTCACTCTTTGAATTTGGTTCACCCTCGTAAACTTTTGCCATCAAATTTACTGTCAGAGTCGAATCACTTAGCTCCCTCCAATCAGCTGATGTTGCGGATTTCGAAATGAAAAGTGAAAGCGTCACGTGGGTCACATGTGGCGTCTTCACTTTCAATCAAGACCTACCAGATAAAGAACACGTTCATATGAGCAATTTACTGTCTGCGATTTCATTTGGTTATGCGTTGACGTCAAGAAAACAAACATCCCATTAAGTATTCATGTGTACGCCATTAAATATTCCTATTAGCCTCTTATTGTATAGAGTAACAGATGCTGAGACGTGCAAATGCTCACACAAATATCCGATTAGCACAGCCCCCAGTATGTATTTGCAGAGCGCCACACTGTACAGAGGAGTAAAACAAAACAACAGCAAAAAAAAAACACATGCGCTCATTTTGACAAACATCATGCATATTATTCTTTCTGTTTTTGAGAAAGCACCGAAACGGGGCCTTTAAAGCGCCACTTGAATACTACTAAGACAAATATTAATAATTCAGAGTGCCAGTCGTGATAGACAGCCTGATAAAATAGCTATTTATACAGCAGTTTCAAAGTAAAGTCGCAAACATCTTCCCTGTCAGAAAAGTAAATCCATTAAAAACAAGAAATAGAACAGTGATGCAACACCTGCCGTTTGCCAGATGATTTTCTCCCAACGCGCTGCCATGACTGCATGCATTTCTTGAGCGCTGGTGGCCCGAGGGGGAATCCCTAACCATGACAGTGTTGGAGCCGAGATTTATCCTGGGAGAGATACAGCAAAGCGGCAGATTTTATGCAAGATTTTTAGTTGTAAAGACCAGTCGAGGATGACAGTTTGGGAAATGATCTTAGTTGCTCACTGGAATGGCGATAATAAAGTAGATTGTCCACGGTATCTGAGATGTTCCGCGCACCGTTTATAGGCTCTTTCAGCTCAAACCCAACAAGAAATCTGGTTGTGTTTCATTTGCGGTGCTGAAATGTCAATATGTGAAATTTGTCAGTGGCTGATTTCTAAAAAAAAACGATTTGGTGGTACATTTCTTTAGGGTTTTTGACATACTGAGTCCATGACGTGGACGGAAATCTGGTTTTAATGGCAGCACAGGGCATAGACTCTGCAGGCCGTAGCAGAAGCCGCTCTGAGGCTGTACTTATGTAGTATTAAGGGCAGTTAAGCGCTAAATTTAGCCTAATAACATGCTCTCAAAGACATGCTGACAATGCCAATTTGCAGCAGGTACTTACCAGACGTTGGTATTGAGATTAGCTTGGTAGCATGCTAACATTTCCCGTTCAAGTGCAGCCGGGTCTGATGCGAACAAGATTACTTTCGCAGCCATTTGTCACAAACCATGAGAGTTTGACCTGATGGTGGCGCTAGACGAGAAGTCATGGGATCCCCAAAGTTTACGCAGTTCACACTGAGGCCGACATGAATGTCTGCAAGAAATTTCACAGCAATTTATCCAATGCTTGCTGAGGCATTTGACTGAAAAACCTCAACTATAAACGTCATATTTGAGGGTAAGGAGGGAAGCAGTTGGGACTCTCTCTTTGGAGAATCTGTAAGAAACGCACATCTGGTAGTCGTTGGGATGTTTCAGGCTGGACTGACAGAGAAAAACACTGTCTGACTGAAAAGTTCAATTTACAAATGACAATCAATGGGTGTAATTCTGGATATAAATATAGAGATAAAGCAAATAATTGTGGAAGATTATAACAATCACAGCGATATGTCAACATCCCCTCTTTCTCCGATTCTTCGCTCAGCTGTGTTGTCGTCAGAGTGTCAGTCACAGCCCGAACCAATAGACAGTCGACAAATTACCATTTGGAGCGGAACCCGGCAATAAATGCGATTGGGTTGGATTTGAGTCTGCTCTCCCGGCTTTGGATTTGAAAAGAATAGAATCTGTCCTTTTTTTTTTTTTTTCCCCCTCCGGTCTCCGTGGCTTCAGAAAGCAAGATTAGATAGAGGTAGGGAGACACGCATAGAAAGGGAGAGAGGCAGAGTCAAAGGAGACAGAGGGAAAATAAGAAATACAGAGCCACAGAGAGAGCGTACACGGGTCTTTAAATTTGCAAAAGCCTTAAAATAAATCTAAATTTAAGGCCTTGAGAAGTGTGGAAATGTGTGAAACGCCTGTATTAGTGGTCGTATTTTTTCTACCACTCCCTGATAAGTTTCTTTGTCCTGCGTGTCTCCTCTCAGATTTTTTTTTAGAACAGGCCGTACAATAAGCCGTGTCATGTTTTATTCATTATTTTTGCTTTGGTAAACAAAATTGGACTTCATGTTCCTTAACAAATAATTTCATGTTGTCCTTTTTATTACCACTGCCCATTCATAATTTCAGAATTTTTATTAGCCGCGCTGAATCGCAAATAAGTTGCTTTCGGCAGCTTGATAGCGTTCCATTTGTTGCATTGTAAGATCTGTAAACCCGAGCCACAGTTTCACAATAAAGTAATTACCCTAAACAAATGACACTATTACTAGGAAGATTGTCAGCCTCTGAGGGCTTCTGTGCTGCGTTTTTACAGTGTCCTATCAAGTCAGATTTTCGAGGAAATCTTCCAGATTGCTAACAAGAATTTGCATTCGGGTAATAAAACAGGTGCCACATTTGCTTCGGCGGGGACACTAAATATTTGTGGTCCTGCTCGTTACCAGGACGGACTGTTTTAGAGAGGCAATACTGAGAAATCTGTACATGTATATTGGTTTATTTACATGTCATTTATGTTGTCTTACTTTAAGGATTGGTCACACATGTGCCCCATATATCTACGAAACGGTGCGCTACTCTTCAAACCATGATTAAATGGCACAAAAGCGATGGTCTACAGTTTTGTGCTGTATTTCTTTTTATAATTTACATTTCTTCCTCAAAGTGTGACTCATATGCTCTTCGTATTCTGTTTACCGACAGCGTTTGTGTCTCCCGTTCTTGTCGTTCCCCCCCTTTGTTGGTCTTTCTCCTCTTTGAGTGGCCCAGAGAACCTTTATCTTGTTCAAATTATATGCAAGGTTACTTGAAACTTGAGATAAACTGACAGCGTAAACCTGCAGTGACAGATTTTTCGGAGGCAGCTGGAAACAGAATTCCGAGCACAACATTAACATATCCTCACTTTTTAAGTTGATATGGCAGCCTTGTTATTCACACATCCAGCAGTTACAGATCAACATTAACATATTATTGTCATTCAGTCGGAGTTCTTTTAGCCATCTGGTGAGTGTAAGTCCAATATTTACCCTCTTTTAGCTCTGTTTTTGGCCTCTACCAGCTCCCGGGGGAAATATCTGGCTCTTTAGCTGCTAAACGCCTGCCTGTCTGGCTTTTGGTGCCTACTAGGTAGTGGGCTTCTAGAAACATTTTACTGAAAATAGCTTCTGCAACCGAAACAGTGAATTTTGAAGCTTGGACTGTAAAGCTCTGTAAAGCCGAGGGGAAGCTGCGGCTTTAAACGATAACTCCCTGTAGTTTTATCACTATCACAGGAGAACATATTGTCACGGTATTATTACGCTGCTACAAGATTGTTACTGCACCTTTTTGGCCGGACCCAGCTCTTGAAGCGAGAGCAATTACTCGGCATTTTCTCTCCAGGTTTACTCGTACGTTTGCATGTGCTCGCTTGACAGATTCTTTTATCCAAAGCAGCGTGCGAATGACGTGCAATTCAAAGTAGTTAAAGAAAATGCCCTCGAGCGTAAGTGACAGAGTGTTCGGTTTTATGTTCTACGTGACATAGGTGACACGAGGTGAAGGATGTTCTGAGTGCAACGCAAATGAGATTTTTTATTTGGAAGAGAGAAATTGGCAATTTAACGGCTGGAACTGCTGATTATTTTCCTTGTCAGCTAATCTGTTGATTGTTTTCTGGATTCGCAGATATGTTGCTGGTCTGTAAAATATCAGAAAATGTTGGAAAAATATTGAGCCGTGTTTCCCGAAGTCCGACGTGATGTCCTTAAATGTTTGTCGACAACACAAACATGTTCGGTTTACTGTCATAGACGACGGAGAAACCAGAAAAATATTCAAATTTACGAAGCAGCAAACTGGAATCTATTATCAAAATAGCTGGCAGTTAAATTAGATAGTTTACATATAATCATAAGTAATCGTTGTATCTAAAGGTGCATGGTTTTAAAAAAAACACATTTTGCTTTTCCTTGACGTTTACTGCAATATGAAAAATTTCTGGAATTTTCACCAGACGATGTGAAAACCTCGAATTGGAAATGCATTTATAATTCTAGAGAGATTGGGGTGGATTTGTTGGAAAGTGTATCTGCATCAAATTTTATTTATTTATCTATTTTAAACTGCTGAAAAAAACCCATTTGAAACCTTTTCCATATGGTGCATCACTGGCAAAGAAATCCAAAATAGCTTCTTTTAAATTTTTGCTTTGGATGACGTTCAGATCTTGCTTTGCAGTTGTCATACAGATTTGTGGTGCTGATTTCAGTGGTCAAACAACAACTGAGCATCAACCAAGATCAGTTTTCTCCTCTTATTTGTACATTTTGCTGTGCACATGTGGAACCTGCATGTCAACAAACCCTGTCATATAAATAAAGTAGAAAACAAAGACTGGCAGATTAATCATGGAAAACGACTAATCTGACGACGTGTTTTGTGTAATCTGCCAAACTTTACGTTGAACTTCTTGCAGCACGACCGTTGCAAACGTCGCTGTGTTGATGCATCGTGCAGGCCTAGTTCAGGCTAAGCAGTCCATTGTCAGGCCCTATCATGTTGTCGTGATAGTCTTTGTTTTCGACATTTTGTTTTCCGCACACCACAAAAAAAACAGTAAATGATGAATTAATAATGAAAACAAAGGTTAGTTGCAGCCCTACATCTGTCACAATTTCCACTGTGCAAGGTAGCATTTCATTTCTGGAACCCCGCGTGTCAGCGGGAGATTCATTAGCTCATTAGCGAGAGACTCATTAGCCAGAAGTCATGTGACGTTGTAATCTTGGGTAACGCGAGTACGGTACTGTGGGTAATCCTTGCACTCCTCCGACCTGCGTTTTCTGCCAAATGAGCGGCTGGCGTTGAGGCAGGTAGCAGGTCAGCTTGCTTTCTCTGGACGGGTCAACGGGTGGCCTCTTGCTGCCGGTT
Organism: Stegastes partitus; assembly: GCF_000690725.1. NCBI lineage: Eukaryota > Metazoa > Chordata > Actinopteri > Pomacentridae > Stegastes > Stegastes partitus. The sequence goes on from NW_007579854.1 coordinate 30,000, forward strand.
GCTTCTTGAAGTTGAGTTTTGATGAACACAGTTTGCCAAGATTTCCCGCTCCTGACATTGTGTCGGTTAATTGGGACAAATGCAGAAGGTCTCATTAGCGGGATGCACTCATTTGCCGAATCCTGTGAAGCATCTGTGAGTCAGGTTGATAAGACATGGACCTTTTCCATAAAATATTGCTTTTAACTTCAAAAAAATTGTTAAATTATTCTTTGTGAAACCTGCAGAGAGCCTGTGGAGGCGCAGACAGAGAAGAGTGCTGTTGCAACTGAGGCCTGGGTTATTTCAGGATGGTTGTCTTGCAGTGTAATGTGGTTTGGCACTTGTGTGTCTAGTCGGGAGGAGATATATGGCTGAATTTGCCTTGAGTGGCTGGCTGGTTTCTGAATGGAATTGAATGGATGCGCTCTGGTTTCTCTGGCTGCTGATTGCTATGGTTAAGACTTTTCTCTCCTATTTTTCTTCCTCATTTTCTTTCTTGCCTTTGTCTTATCTCCCTCTTGCATCTACTTGTTGTTGTGCCCTCCTTTCTGCTCTCCTCTCTTTCCTTTTTTTGTTTGTATTATCGCCTCTTTGTTTTCTTCCCCTTTTTTTTCCTGAATCCCCCATAATTTTATTCTTGGCTTCTGTCTTCTTCTTCTTTTCTTTGCTCGAGTTCTCACCCTGCTTTCCTCTCTTGCTTCATTTCTTCTCTCCTTCTTCATTTCTTTGTTGCATTATCGTCTTCCTTCCACTTTCTCCTCATTTCCCTCTCTTTCAACTCTTTTCTATTTTGCTCTGTCACCTTATTTTCTTTCTTTCTGCCTTCTCTTTATATGTCTTCCTTCCCTCCATCCTCTATATTTATATCTCCTCCCCTCTCATCACTTTTAAGTCCCCTTCACTGTTTTTCCTCTTATCTTCTTCTTCCCTCTTTCAGGCTCTCTACTTTCCTGTCCTCCCCTCCCGTATTCTCTCTGTCTTTTTTTTTTTTTGTTGTTTTCTTTTTGCCTTTATCCACAGTTCCCTCCCTTCCTGCCTCCTTCTCTGCTCTCCCTCTGTTTTTGTGCTTGCAGTTTTAGCATACTCTGCAGGGAGCACTCCTGCGATGCCAATTATATTGACTGAAGAAAAGGAGAAGGAGAAAGGGAAGGAGGAAGGCAGGGAGGAAGACGGGAGGGAGGGTTTGGAAGACCTGTGCATGCACAAATACACACATTCACGCCGATGGAGAGAATGAATACGAGGGGTGGAGGTGGTGGTGGTGGTGGCGGCTCGAGAGCACAGGGGAAGGAGGAGAGGGGAGAGGAAGAGAGGGATGATGAAAGAGGCGGGGGGAGAGAGAGCTGGGAGGAAGAGGACAGAGAGAAATTGGAGGAGAGCGAATCCGTCTGTGAGTGTAATAGTCTCCCGCTGTCGAACCCGAGGGAATTCACCGACTGCAGAGGGGGGAAGAGAGAGGAGGTAGAGAGGCATCGACGGAGGGGGAGGGAGGGGAGACGGGTGGGTGCGATCACAGCAGAAAGAGGGGAGATAGAGAGATACAGAGAGAGAGAGAGAGAGAGAGAGAGAGAGCAGAAACAGAGCGGATGGCAGGAAAAAAAGAAAGATGACTCCAGTCCTTTCCTCTCAGAGCCGAGCTTGTAGAGCTCCACTTTAGGCAAATGCGGCTCGTGACATTAAATAAGATTCAGCTTCGTGACTGAGTGTATGAATGGAGAGCATAAGTATATCATAGTAATATGCTGCTGTACAGTAGATCAGCCTGGAGAACTACATATGAAGTACAAGCCTGCGCGCTGGATGTTTACTCGAGGTCGACCGATACGGGCTTTTTAGGGCCGATTGCTGCCGATC
>NW_007579854.1:32580-56416 GCF_000690725.1 Stegastes partitus
GGGGAGAACATGCAAACTCCACGCAGAAAGATTCTGGTGTCCCCACCGGGACGCGAACCGGCGACCTTCTGCAACAGTGCTGCCAACTGCGCCACCCTGCAGCCTAACTAAATATGTAAAATACAAATAGAAGTGATTAAATTAAGACACTGTCCTCTGTGTGTGCGGGATCAATGATCAGTTTGTCTCCAGCCGCCTTTTTTTGTTCTCTTTTCTTCATCTTTCACTGCTCTATCCCTTTTTGTTGCCCACTAAGGTCCACATCTTAAAGCATTATTATTATTTATTGCTTTCTAGACTCTGTGTCAAGGAAATCTGCAGCTGCCCTCTAATTTAGCCGCTAGCCATTAGCTGCTGTGAGAGAAGCTAATGTCCTGGTTTGTGGCAACGACTTGTGTTTCTTGTTCAGTTTTTGCCGTCTCTGCTTGAGAAGCATTTCTGAGATCGCAGAGAGAGGCGACGATATCAGACATGAAGAAGCACATTAAATTAATCAATAATCAGCCAATTTAAATACAGATAATCAGAGGAATGCTAAATATCGCCCATGATAATCGTCCAGGTCAGAAATCTGTGTATCCCGTCTCTAGCAAGCGGAAAGGATCAGTTCACCTAAATATGAAATTAAGACTTAATACTACTATTTAGATGTTTAAGCTTAAGTGTTTTAGGAACATTCTCTTAGCTTTTCTTTACGTCAGTACAATGCATGTAAATGGAATTTTGTTTTTGGTCCTGGTGGCCTGGTGGTGGAGCTTCTTGGCAGTTAATCAGGAGGTTCAGGGTTCAAGCTGCCACCGTTGGGCCTTTAGCAAGTTCCTGAACCTGATCTCCTCCAGTGGGGCCTTATCATGACTGACACTGTTCTCCGACCCCACCTGGGTATGCACACACAGAATTTCTAATGTATTTGTGACAATAAAAGATCGTTCTTCCTCTTTTTATGTATACATATATATCACAACTTGGAGAAGTGAAACATAGCAGAAAAGTGAAGTGAGAAATTGGATTTCCTATCCCTTTGGTTTCCACAGTTTTAGAAGCTTCTATGAAATAAAATGTAATTTTCACAAGCCTTCATAAATGAATAAGCAATTAGTAAAATATCTAAAATAGGCTCCAGGACACAGGTCGGTCTTATGCCCAGCAGGGATCGCTTGAGAGCATTTGGAAAGCACAGCATTCTTTCAGCTTTGGTCGCTGTGATATAAAATATCCACGGAAGTAATGTTTTGCAAGTGCTGATCAACTGCCTGACTTCTGCTCACCTGGATGATCCACAGCAAAGTAAATGTTCCTCCGAGCATTATTTCTCATTTTAATTTTGTGGCACTCTGGGGATGTGGTGTGGTTCAGATATGGGTGCTCAGGAACCGGCAGTATTAACTTCTCCTCCATCATCGGTCCTTGTTCAGCACTTGTGCAGCACATGAAGGATGTGATGGTTGGTCAGTGTGGTTATTTGTCCCACACTTGTTCCACTGTGATCGGATGGTCGAGTTAAAAGTGAGAGCAGTTTACCTGGTGTTGACATTCTTTTAACTTCTGGGACTAGAAAAAAAAACCCAGAACATGCAGTGATCAGCGCAGAACAGACATACGGGTGCTGCCTTTTTCAGGTGGTACATAAATCTACCACACACCCATTGAAAACAACTGAAAAAATATGTTGGCCTCAGGAAAAAAATATTTGCCGAACACACCCCGCTGTAGTCTGTTTGTTGGGGAGATGCTTTTGAGAATGTGTTCTTCCAGGGAAAACACTTGTTCCAACAAGTGTCTTAAAATTACATGCTTATTCTGAAGTAACAAAGTCTTAAAGCATCTGTTCATTTCTTGTTTCCTACCAACACACAACGCTGGTTTCTTTTAACCGTCAGTCCACTGCAATCATTTTTTGTAACCACAATAACAAAGGTTCTCTAATCTCTCTACAAAAACGTGGTAATTTTTACCTTATACTGCAATTTCTCCCAAACCACAATCTTGCCAAAAACGTAACCATAACAGATTCATTGTCCAACAGTGAGTCGTAACGGTTTTGGAAGACACAGATAAGTGACGCAGCCTGACTGATGAGTTTGTCAGATCAGAAAACACTCCTTTAGGCGACTTTATCCTGCAGGAACTTGGAACAGGTGCAAGGTGTTAACTCAAATCGAGTCAACGTGACAACGAGTGGTTTGCTGTTCCATCAGCAAGTATGACGTAGGACCAAGTAGAGTTTGTTATTTTAACCTTTATGTTGAATTTCATGTTGTTGATGGCGGCCTTAGAGAGGAAATGACTCCTTCTCGACAAGGACATCAGGAGGGCAGAAAAATGGCGCTTGTTGTCCTGTCCAAGTTAAATCAATCAGCGCTTGTCTTCTCAGAGTTTAATCAATCAGTGCCGAGACCCTCACAGGACTTTTTCAGGGTCACTCAGAAGTACCAACCCTGGAGTAGCAACTGATTCTCCCCTTGAAAATAGCTCTGAAAGAGGTTTTACCCACAAAGATTTGCTGTGCAAACCAATGAAAAACTTCCTGATGTGTCGATGCAAACAACCTCGTTGCTTATTTAATTTGGGGGATTTTCTCTGACATGCTGGTGCAACAACGCTTGTCAGACTCACCAACTACGCTTTCACTCATATCGAATTATCTGCTGTGGCTTGGCAGTCACCTGATCTCAGCCAAATGTAACATAAACAATGGTTTCCACCTCCTTCAAATGAGAGAGCATCTTTCAAAGACTGACTTTGGTTCCTCCAGTAAGATTCAGAGACTTAAAGAATGAGCACAGAAGTCGATCTGAAGGTTTGTGGCGGAACAACACCATAAAAACCTGCAATGCTATGATTTTCTCTGATTTGTCACCAATCTTAACATCCAAACAAAAGACCAAGCAATCAGTCTTTCATTAGAAGGGCTGGAGGAAGAGAGAAAACTTTAGGTGAACTTTGACAAATCCCATCAGATGTGCAGTTCTTGAAACTCCACGGTGGCAAATCTGCAAAATTAGGTTATTTTTCATAGTTTCTCGCTGTGTTAGATCGGTTGGCGTGGGTTTTTCAAATGACATTGATTGGTACAGTGCACACACATCTGCACAGTCTACTGTACATCCATCATGCCATCTGTGCTTCCGTGCAGGAAGATATATAGTGGTGGGTGTTTGGTGTTTTCCCAGCTTTTTAGCTTGACGTATACCTTTATGATCTAAATTTATAGCACACATTAGGGACTGGATGATACATCTATTCAGTATTTGCATTTTATTACGGGATATCGGATAGTTAGGCTGCTGCCTGAAGTGATGGTTCCTGCCCGTCCACAGCTGCAGACAAACAACCAGGAATATCTGCAGTATAATTTTACTCTTTAACACTGATTGCTTTAATTATTCTGTTTGGCTTTTCTGTTTCCGTGCTTAGTGTGTCCCAGTTCTCAGCCTTCTTTTGAATCACAGTAACGGGTCAACTGATCTTAGGGAGATGCGAAGAGTTTTATGGTTTGAAAATGTCTTGTTTCAAAGGCCTTTTCCTTTTACCCTGACAAGAATAAAAAATTAGATGGAGACACTGAGCAGTGATGAATTCAGTTTGAATACATTGTTTGAATACATTACAGTAAGTAGTAGCAAATAGATTCAGTTATACTGGTTCTTTTGAAGAATAAATCAGGGCTTTCTTCTTAAAGCACAGGAGATTATAGGTTGCGTAAGCGGTGCCTTATCTTATCAATCTTTTCCCACCTATTGACTATATTTACTGTAATATCACCACCTTGTATTATGCTCTGTGTGGTATGTATTTATAGTGTGTGTAGGAGTGCTCTGTGAGCCAATGTGCATGTATTTTTTTTTGAAGTCATTATAGTCCAGGGAACATTGGTGGAACTTCAAGGAGATCTACAGCTACATGATCATTGAATTTCACTGGAATTGCACTCAGTAGAGATGAATCACGCAGGATCAGACGGTCTATTCTGATCAGAATGCTGCTAGAAGCTCCACATTTCAGCCACATGTGCATCCAAGGGCACGCTTCGTACACGACGACGCTCTGCCCTTCTACTTCATGTCAAGTGGGTCACCAGATGGTCAAGGGCAGCGCCAGTTCTTCGACGTAGGCAGCCATGACAGTTGAGCCCACGTAGAGTGACCCTAATTAGTCAATTAGCCCACAAGGGGCGCCCTAACAATGTCTGGAGGCGCCCCGCCACTCACCAGTGTACCCAGATAAAACCGCCACTGTCCAACCTCTATTGTTTCGCCGTCTCTGTCTGTGCTGCCATTGTTGGAAGCAGCGAGCCTCTCCTCCTCCTCCTCCACCTCCTCTTTCTCATCTTCTTCGTCTTCCCCTTCCCTCGCCTTGCTTGTTCCATTGATCTCCATTGTCTTGATTGGGAGTGACAAACCGTGGGGGCCATCTGAAAGGTTGCGTTCGTTAGTGGGCGTTTGTCGTTACAAGACATACAAGCATTCCTGCAGACATGATGGAGGGGGGGGAGGAGGGTTGTGTATGCCACACAGACACACACATGTACGCACACACACACGACGAAGGACACATGTTCCCAAAGTGGTCCCCGGAGAGAAGGAACATGTCTGGATTGAAGAACGAAAGTGTTCCAGTACACTTACAAACACACACTTCCAGGAAAAGGGAGGCAGATCTTGAACCACATAGACACACATACACAGTGCAAACTTTGGTCCACATTAACATTTCCGCCTCTCCCAGCCCTGCTTTGTGTTTCTGTGCTATTTCAAGAGAGACACACAAACCATCGTGCATGCACACACACACACAGACACACACACACTCGCAAAAAACACTCCTTCGTCCTTTCATGTCATCTTGCTGAGCAGTCAGAGACGAGAGGAGAGAAAAGAAGAAAGGAAAGAGGTCTGCCTGAAACAAAACAAAAAAAAAACATCCAGTAGAACATCCAGTCTCATGTACCTCACCAACAATTACATGACGAGAAGAGAGAACACGTTTATTTGTGATTTCAAGTGGAGGCAACCAGACAGGAGAGTTGACATGATACCAAAGACTTCAGTAGCATCTGCACGTATCATGATTTGTAGTGTATGAGAACAGCTTTCTGATATTTTTCTAATTGTGCACAGGAAGAAAACAAGAAATCTTAAAACGCTGCATGCTAGGCGGATTTCTAGAATAATTTCAGTGGATTTTTGATCAGATCTGCACTGACAGCAGTCTTGGAAGAGGGGAGATGCAAACTGTAAAAGCTCCTCTTGTAAATAGGGTGCATTCGAAGGTTTTTTTAGTTGAAACAAGCTAGTTTGTACAACATGTAGGCCAAGCATGTTTAAAGATGCAAATGTTTACACCTCTTATAAATGACACAGGGGGAAAAAAATTCATTTTTGACATCAGAAAGGTGTGGAGTTTCATCGAGTGTTTAGCAATCCAACAAGCACTGCTTAAAGCTCAGGCAGCCCTAATGATATATATGTACATGGTGGCTGATAAACAACAAGAAGGTGCAGAGCAAAAATCCATAGTTGTGTTCCAGGCAGTGTAAAAACAGTGTCGCAATTGCACAGTTTATCTATTAGACAGCCAAGACAAGTTTATTGTTCAGCTATAAAATATTCCACTCATTGGGGGCTGTCACGGCACAATAAAATGTTCCCAAAAACACTTTAAAAATGTTTCACCCAGCACTTTACAAATGTAGATCATACATCATTAGATAGATCAGACTTTTTCAATTCTCACATTTGGGTATCAGCAGCAAAATATGCACGTTTAAAACAGTACCATCAGTTTTAAATTCCCTCTCTGGCTGTTGATTAAACCCATAAAAACTCATCTCTGTGTTGCAAAGTCACACATGTAGAAGTTTGGAAACTGGTTCAGCTGTGACGTGACACCGCTGCCTCCTCCGTGTTTGAACAAGAAACAGAAAGCCCCACCCTGCAGGTTGCCCAGGTTGTGTAGAAAACCCTGCAAGTCTGAATCTGCGTTTTTGTCATCAGCACACCGCAGTTTCAGGATGGAAATGCTCAGCAATGGTGTTGACTGCTTATTTTGCTCCTGATATGCCTCCTAGCTGATAAAAAAAACCACCATATGGACATGCTAACAAGCCAAAAATCTTGTTTTTCACTGGAGGGGGTCTTTAAACTAAATTCTCTCTAATTGTAAACCCTTCTAATAGGCCCCTTAAATAAGGCTCCGCGCACCCTTTCCCTCACTAACGGAGAATCTGGGAACCATCCATCATCTCAAAAAAGTGTTTGTGTACTGACAGTGCTGCCAAAACCCTGTGACAAAATACAGCTCTATTTATTTATTCTACAAGCTCATCTTGGACACTGGACAGTTTATGTGTTGTGCTTCGCTAGCTGTTGATTTTGGCTAACATCGTCCATTAACCGCCTCACCCCCCCGTCCCCTCTCGGTTTTTAAAACCCTCTCTTGATTGAAAGCCCCGCGTTTTTGTTTGTGCCACGGGGATGACATTTCAGTTGTGTTCTGCATTTTTTTTTTCCCCTAAAAGAAACCCGCCGTCTGTTTGCGTTTGTCGGACGGACCTCGAAAGCAGCATACACAGAGTTAGCCAGTGCGCTGGAGGTGTGTGTTTGTGCGAGTGCGTGAGTGCCGGTGGATGACAAGGGCGACTCCATTTCTTAGGTCAAGCTTCGGGTCACCTCTGTTGCCCTGGTAACCCCGTTCTGGCTGGGTTGCTTGGCAACAATCCTCTTTTGTTCCAAATGATTTAATTTGAAGCATATCTTCCCTCTTCACCCTTGGCTCAGTGGCTCACCCCTCTGCCTCCCTCGTTTTCTCCCTCTATCTCTCCCTCTTTCACCTCCTCCATCTTTCCTCCTTCATCCTCCTCAGCCTCCCTCTCTCTCTCCTGGTGAAGCTTTAGGAGGACTGCTTGCTCTTTTTTTTTTTTTTTTTTTTTTAATCTGCGGCCCTCCTTGGGCATCGAGAGCCCTATCCTTCTTGTGCCTGTCCTATAAGTCCCTGCTGTTATCGCAAGGTTTTACGAGTGGATAGGTGTGTGTGTGTGTGTGTGTGTGTGTGTGTAGTCGGAAGGTGGTGACTTTGCTCGACTTTGCTTGTGTCAGTACATATATGTTTTTGCGTGTTCTAGGATGATACAGGAGTGTGTGTGCGTGAATATTGCAGTAACGTTTGTGCAGTCATTGTATATTTTCCCACAATAAACAAGTGAATACATATATATATATATATACTGTATATCAGTTTGTTGTTGCTGAATGGATCATTCCAAAAAAAAAAAAAGGGAACTAATCTGTAAAGGAAACAGTCTCCTCTCTTCTCGGAAGGCTTTCCACAAACCTGACTGCAGGGATTTACTCCCATTCAGTCACAAGAGCATTAGTGAGGTCGAGCCCTGATGCTGCCCCACTAAGTGAAGCCCAAGAACTTGAACTTTACTTTGTGCACAGGGGGATTGCCATGGTGAAAGTGTCTTCCCCAAACTGTTGCCACAATGTTGAAAACTCCGCTTTTGTCTTCTGTAAGATTTCCCGTTTGATCAAAGCGACCAGCGAGCCGCGCCGTGCTGTTCTGCTTTACATCAAGCAAAACCTTTTCATACCCAAAAAACAACAACTTTAATGAATCACGTGCAAGTTTTTAATCAGAATCAGTAATCTAGATAACACAATTTGGTGAAACTGTAGAATCAACGGGAGATAATTTCACTGAAACGCAAACAATGATAATAAACGATCACCCAGTGTGCATGTCAATTTCATGCTTACGTAACAGCGTTTGATTGTGACACACTTTTAGATCAGAAACTTTCAGAAAAATCGGTGTTTGTTTGTACAGACAGACAGAGAGAACAGATTTCGAGGCTCCCCCATTGCAGGTCCAGTGATCTTAGTCAAAAGGGCAGACTTCTGGTAATTGACTACTCATTTCTTTAAGTGGCCTATTGGCAGGGGCAGTCAGTGCATTTGCCAAGGCATTAAAGATTTCACTCTCTTTATCTTCCTCTGTGTGTGTGCGCGCAAGAGTGTGTGTGTGTGTGTGTGTGTGTGTGTGTGTGTGCAGATGGACAGATAAAGCTCAGTTTTCTTTTTTTTTTTGTTATCAAGTGATGATTTATCCTTTTTTTTTTTTTTTAAACTCTGCGCCTGCACTGGTGCAGTAACAGGGCTCCCCTCTTTAAAATCAAAAACATCGCTCTTCCTCTGTCTCTCTGTCAGTCTGTGTCCAATTCATTTTTCAAGAAGCTTAGCTGGCAGCGCTGTTAGAAATGAACAAAATTACCAAAGCGGTTTACATTGTATTACAATACAAGAACAGTATCAAAACACTGCTGAGATGATTATGGAGGCAATTATGATGTAACAAGCAGTGGCTGAATGGTGGTTTTCATTATGATTAGCAGCTCGACAAAGCTTACGGGACATACATGTTCAGATTCAGGTCTAGTATAGAGGTATGCGTACTGGCAGTATCAGTCATCTCACTTAAGTCCACTTCAGCAGAAATAGAGCTCAAAATCCAGAACTGATCCGTATATAAAAATACTTCCTAATGTTCTTGTTTAGCTCATGTGAAGCTTTCACATTTGGAGTTAGCCAGTTTAGGTTGTTGCATTCGTTCTGATTGCTTATTGTTGGTCCAGCCAGTCAGCAATTTGCTGTTAGCCAAAGTTGACCCTCGGCTTTCTGTCAATTAATTCTGACAAAGGGTTCACACAGTGGCCCTCCATTCAACAGGAAACGACATCAGGTAGCAATGGAGAAAAAACTCCCACAGTAGGTTGACAGTCCTGCCAGATTCTAACAAAACTACCGTACATCCATTGCAACAGTTTTGAAAGTCTTGCTTTTCTGCACGTGCAAAGATGGTTGTGGCAAATAAAGGTCAGTTCGTGCTTTCCACGTCTGCATGTCCGTAAGGTTCTCCGTGACCTACATTTCAAGCCCGCAAGGTTTCGTGCAGCGGACCCTGTGTGGACGGTTGTGTGCAGCGCTGCAACATGTGCCGGGAGAACGAAGTGAATGCTTTATAAATATTTATTAAAAGAGTTGTAATTGAAGTAATTGCTGCCAGATTTGGAGACGCTTTGATACCTGCTTGCTCTCCGTCTACGGTGCCTAAACAGAGTGGGAAGTTCTTAATTCTCCAGATAGCCTGAGCTCGACACACCTCAGGAATAATCACATTAGCACGATGCAACAGTGTAATCTGTAACCAGCTGCTGTGTCCTATAAGAAGTGTGAAGTCACATCCAGTAGTACAGACACATCCATGGGAGACCCTGTGTTAGCTTTGCTGGCAGCGCTGTTAGAAATGAACCAAATTACCAAAGCAGTTTACATCGTATTGCAATACAAGAATGGTGTCAGAACACTTCTGAGATGATAATAGAGGCAAATATGATGTAACAAGCAGTCCCTCCAGTAAACAAGAAAACAAAATCAGGTAATAATGGAGAAAAACTCAACAGAGAACGAGAGTAGGTTTGCAATTCTGCCACATTCTAAAAAAGCTTTCTTATTTCCCTTTTAACAGTTCTCAAAGTCCTGCTTTTTACAATATCATTACATTGCAAATATGGTATTTTTTAAAGAAAGAGAAGGACAGTTGTGGCAAATAAAGGTAATTTTATGTTTTCCACGTCTGCCTGTCCGCAAGGGTCCAAGTGACCTAAATTTCAAACCCGCAAGGTTTCGTGCAGACGTCTGTGTACAGCGACTGCACACGTGCCAGGAAAACTAAATGAATGCTTTATAATTAATTATTAAAAGACTTGTAATTGAAGTAATTGCTACCAGATTTGGAAATGCTTTGATATGTGTTTGCTCTCCGTCTACGGCGCCTAAACAGAGTGGGAAGTTCTAAATTCTCCAGATAACCTGCGCTACATCCGCCCACTGCGCTCGACACACCTCAGGAATAATCACGTTAGCGCGATGCAACAGTGTAATCTGTAACCTATAAAAACAGCAAAGTCATCGCCAGCATTTCACAAACAGCCATAGGAGCCAAGGGCAACGCAAGCATCTACTTAGCAAACCGACGAGCCTGATTAGAAAAAGTTAGTAGATTTTGTTCCTAAAATGATGTGAACTGAAGACCTATGATGGGGCATCAACACTGGGGGGGTTTAAAGTCAGATGTTCTACATGCCCCTCTACCACCCAGACCTCCACACCCATATTTTCCCCTCACAACAAAGATTTTTGTTTCATTTGATCAGTACATCTTGCCTCACTGAACTGAACTACCTGATTTAAATATAACTGGGCTGCTACTAATGTAAAGAAACCCACCGTTCTGAAACTGACATGTCGTGGATCTGAAGCTCTTGCAGGTTCCTAAAGGAGTTGCTCGCTTTGATGACTACTAGGAACTATCCCTCCTGTTGTGGCACACGGAAACACAAGAACTTCAGATTAAAAAGTCCTTCAAAATGGAAGATACCCTCCTAATTTGACTGCCTAGCAGATGTAATTATGATTGAGGATGGTCGTATTTGTCCCCAACCACTTATAGTAAAGTCACCTCAGAAGGAGACGACTTCAGACCAGAGAGGAGGAATGATTGTGTTCATGCATTGTATTACCTCCCTGTGCTTGTTTTTTTTATTTCTCTCCACCTCACCACATGTGTCAGCATCTCCTCAATCTGTTTTTCTTTCTTTGCATTTCTGTCTCTTCCCTCACTTTCTTTCTGCTCCGCTCTACTTCCCTCCATCTTGCTCTCATTGTTTTTTCTTTTTTTTTTGTGTCTCGGTCTTTCGGTTTCTTTTGTCCGCTTTCTAAGTCACCCTGTCATCTCTCCTCATTGCTCTCATCTATCTATATATGCTTATTTCTGCCACGTCCTTCGCTCACCTCTCACTCTCTCCGTCCCTGTTTCATTCTCTTTCCCTCTGTTTGGTTTTTTTTTTCCCTCCACCTTCCTCTATCTTCCTCTCGCTCCCTCAACTCTCCCTGTATTTTCTCTTCCTGGCAAATCATTATTCTTTTTCTTTTGTCAGCAGTGATGGTGCTGCCCTTTTCTGCAAGCTGAACTCCCTTCTCTCTCCCCCTCTCCCTCACCCTCTCCCTCACCCTTCGTTTTCTTTCTCACAGCGCTGCTCCAGTGGCAGGGTGGGGCGGCCGGCTTGGCGCCTCGCTGCTGCTGCTGCTGCTGCAGACACTCTGCTGGGCTGCGATGCTGATGGTGTGTTTGTGTGTGAGCGAGGATGAGGAGGGGGATTGTCTGAGCTCTGAGCTAACTATGTTTGACAGGCAGCAGCAGCAGGGTGGGGTGGTTTGGAGGGGGTACTTGATGCGATGAGAGTGTCGGGGGTAGAGGGGGGGGATGTGTTTGGGCTCAAACCCTCATCCTTCAGGAAAAAAAAAAAAAAAAAGGCGGGCTTGAGCAAAAACTAAAGGCTAAGGAGTTTGTTTGTGCTAAGACTGCAGGCGGGGGGTGCTTAAATCCCAAATACACAGACCAATCCCACCCCTCGCTTCCCCGCCCACACCCCTTAAAGATTATGAGTAATTTGTTCGACGGCCCTCGAATGACGGAACAAAAAAGAGAAGAGAATCGCAATCCCTCTATTAAATGCTGCAAAAATCAGCTGGAAAAGAAAAAAAAAACAACTAAAACAAAGGCTTTTTTTCGCTGACACCAGCTCTGTACATCACAAGCAGGAGGAGTGAAATAGAAGGGTGGTGGTGGTGGTGGGGAGATGCTACTTGAAGAAAAACTAAGAAAAAAAAACTTGTTATACATTGCAGATGTTTAGTTTCTTATTCACTTTTGAAATATCTGGTTTGAATTTGCATCTTTCGACTCACAGCAGGCGGAGTGGGGGATGGAGAGAGGGATGAGAGTGGAGGAGCCTGTAGACGGTAGAGGTGGGCAGAAGGGCACACACACCCCTATATATATTTATATAAATATAAATACACTCTCAGATATACACACATGCCCAGGGGGATGGGTGGTAGTAGGGGACAGCTGGGCATAGATGGATGATGTGGGGGGAGGCTGCTCTGTGTGTGTGTCCATGTGTGTGTGTCTTCTTGAATGTGTCCTCTGTGCACTCTGTGAATAGGGTGTTTGCATGTGTCCAACCGGATCGAATACATTTTTTTCATGTATTTGTGGTTTTCTGCGAGCGTTGTTTGACAAATGTTCACGTCTCCCTGTTTGTATGTTTCATGAATGTATGTGAGCTGCTGTGTGTGGTTGCGGTGGTGGTGGTGGTGGTGGTGGTGGGAGGGGTCGGCATTCTTGCAGTTGTGCGCCAGTGGATGCCTGTGTGTGTGTGTAATGGCCTGTATCATGCCACGCCATATCAAACCCGCACGCTGTTGGCGTGGTTTCCCCATCAAACGCGTACGGCGTCAGCAGCACCGTGACACATGGCTGCTGCGACTGTCACACACCAGAGCGCCGCACTCTGTGTGCAGCAACAATAGGACACGCACACGCCAACACGCACACACACGCAGCCTCAACCACATGCAGATAAAAAAAAAAAAAAACTCTCATAAATCACACAGATACACATACTTCGTCCCACACACTTGTGCACAAACAGATAAATTCCTTCCCCGCAAAGCAAATACAACTATGCTTGAGCGCAAACACACACTTGCATGCAAACAAATCCTCACAAGTAATAAGCTTCTTGAAGCTCGCACACACACACACACACAGGCAGAGACACGCACATAATGACACACAGTCAGATAATTACCTCCCTGCAATGCAACAGCTACACCCTAAACTGCAAATATACACACTTTGCGCGCTCCACACACGCACAAATATGTGGATAAACATCTCATCGCATCGACATGCGCACGCCACACACAAACACACACTTGTGTTATAGTAAATAAAGTTCATTAACCTGAGTTAATTAGCAGAAACACTGTAAAGCCTCCCCGGGAGAACACAAAAAAAAAAGGAGGGAAAAGAAGGAATTAAGGATGGAGAGAAATAAATGAGTTGATCAGGAAGGAGAAGGGGGGAGGCGAGGGGGGAGGAGGAGGCTCGACAGAAGGGCGGAGAGGTGAAGGGAGGCTGAGAGGAAACCGAGGAGGACATCGGGGCAGATGGAGAGAAGGAGGAGGGAGACAGATGGAGGGAGAAGGAAAAAAGGGGGTGAACATGGAGATGGCCAAGGTGGTTTGAATTTTTTCTCTGTCTGTTCTTGTTTTAACGGAGAGAGACGTTGGGGAGAAGAGCTGCTTTTTATCAGAGGAATAGTTTTAAAAAATGAAATACACTTACATCCAGATATGGATTGCCGTAGAGATATAGTGAGAACCAGATTTAGTTCCTGCACAAGCACTACGGCACAGCACTGTAATGACAACAATAAGCTGAGCTATTGAGGGAATTAACCCCCGGTGGGACGCAGCAGTACTGCAATGAAAAGTCATCAATAACAGAGATGTGTTTAAAACAGACGGGGCACCTTAAACTGTGAACAACTGTTAGCGTTTGTGTTCTACTTTTTTTTAAATCATTAAAGTTGCGACGCACACGTTCCCAGAGGCCATAAAATCTATTTTTATGTGCAGGACGTTATTACAATGTAAACTTTATTGACAAATTTAACAACATTATGGCGAATGTTAGTTGGCCACCGTAGTTAATAATTCATTTTCTCTTGATTGACTCATCGATTTCTATTTTTATTATTGTTTTTATCCTCTATTTTTATCATCCAATTTTTTTTTAGGTTTATTCATTCTATTGCTAATTTTATTCTCTTTATTTATTTACCTATTTACATATTTATCTTACTTTTTTTTACGATTGCTATCATCTATTTTTATCATCTAATTAACTTCTTGAACTTTATTTATTCTATTGTAAATTTTATTCTTTATTCATTCACTTATTTATTTGCTTAATTACTGCTATTATTATCATTTTTAGCCCTGTGTTTACACTTTTGCCCTCTATTTTCTTCCACTTGTTTTGTTATTTTATCTGGAATATTTTACCCTGTTTGGACCGACCAGCCTCCTGTTGTTCAGTGTTCATCCTTTTTTTTTTTTTTTTGCCCTGTCTGTAAAACACTTTGTAAAGTTTTAATTATTGTTATTCATTATATAATTAATCATTATAGCTCCACCGGGAAGTGAGGAAATATTGGCTTAAGTCTTGGAATGTGCTATCTCGCTGTCATAATCCATCTTTTTTTTTTTTTGGCAATAAGGCGAATCAAATTTCTCAAAGGATAAAAGCTGACCTCTTCCTTTAACTTTCCCCCTTTTTCTGTTTTCCATCACTGGAAAGCCCACGAGCTCCTCACACTTCCTCTGTTGTCTCACTTCTTTCCCCTCCTCTCCCGTTTTTTTTTTTTTTTTCGCATACTGTTTCCCACCTCGTTTTATCACCAACCCTCCTTCCTCTGCATACCCTCATCCATCCATCTCTCCCTTCCCCCCTTTTTGACTTGATATCCCCGTCAGCCTTTCTACCTCGCCGTTCTCTCACCTTGTTGCTGGCTTGGGAAAGTGTAAATTATGTTGCTTTAAATACCCGTGTCTTCCTCGGGCTTACAGCCGTGGGGGGTTGGAGTGGAGGAGGGGGCCGGAGTGGCTGTGAGAAGGGAGAAGAAGAAAGAAGAGCGAGCTGCAGTGTTTAACTTAACGTCTGCTAAGGATAGATAGGTTCCTCCTTTCATTTTTTTTTTTTTTTTTTTGCAGCCTGAGTATTTAGCCCGACTTAACTGTTTAAACTCTGGCTGAACTTGGTTTCCCCCCTTTAACTTTGCTCTTAAGGAGCTTCGGAGGTAAGAAGAACAGCTGTATCTGTATCTGAGGCTTATTGGGGTCGTATTCTCGTGGCGGAGCGACTCTCTAGCGCTTTGTGTGAACCGGTTTTGGCCACAAAAGAATGTATCACAAAATGTGCTAACCACACAAGCTTGTTTTTTTATTAACTTATTTCAAATAGTCTCATCTCTCTGGCACCCATCTTAATCCCCGCTGCGGCTAACCATCTAAAACCATTTAAAATATTGCTAAAGGGTTCACAGAGTGTCTCCGTACAGCCAAACTTATATGTGAGTAATATATGACTGAACAATGCTCATGTGCTGTTCACCATCCAGCCGTTTGTGTGCCTTAGTGGAGCTTTAGATTTAATATGAGGAGCACCATTAATCATCATTAAAGCATTTTAAGCCTTATGGTCCATAAGAGTGAGATTAACCTTTGTTTATTTGCTCGCATTAATTGATACGCAAAGTTTGCGTAACGAACTCCAACCACAGCCTGATCTTTTCGGTCGGAAATAAAAACGCCTCGGCACCGCGTTAATGAACAAACTTTAAGTGCTGCCTTCAGATTTACTCTGCCAGTTCATGGATCGAACCTGCAATCTTCCACGGACCCTCTCCTCTCGTCTCTAACCTTTAAGGAACCTGGCGGCCCGGATCAATAGTTTTAAATGAAAATGAAAGACCCAGAAATGACCAAATAGCAAAAAGACAAACAAATGTGCGAAATGACAAAGAGAAGGAGATTTGTGGAATTTATTTTCTTTGGCTCCGGCGGACCTACGAATGGATCGTCATTTATTACACACAATTTGAGTACACAAGACTTTTAAACGCTGTGGTTTCCACTTTGAGACTCAAGTAGGCCTTATGTTACAGACTGAAGTATGAAGAAATGATGTTTTACGGTAAATTTCTAATTAAATGCTGGTTGCACAAGCGGATAGAGATTATTGTCTGTGATGTTACACGCTGTTGGTTTTCTACATACTATGACCTGGGACTATGACTTCTTATAAGCTGCACTGTGACAAATTTTCCTGTAAAATTACTGTTGCCGGTATTTTACTGTATTTTCACAGCGTCAGTTATAATTTACTTAAACAGTTAATTAGGACGTGTGTCACAAAAGTTAAGAACCTAAACAACCAATATCGTTATTTTCTTCAGAATACATCTTCTGCTTAAACAAACGTGGCTGAATTAGTCAAATATTACAACTTGCCACATCGTTTTACAGTATTTGAGTAGTGAGTACGTGAGCTGGTGTGCTCGAGCTGCAGCCAGTTGCAAAATGGTAGGTGGAGATGTGAGACGGAGATGGAGGTAGGAGCTTTATACGAGGTGTGTCAGAAAAGTTTCAGGACTGGTGTCACAAAAGATATACATCAAACCCAAACTACAAACTACCAGTTTTCCCCTTCAGACGATCAACCAGCACAAAGAGATCCTGCAGCGTTTGCTTCATTCAGTGAGAAGAGACGAGAGTTGTAGCAGGACAAGTCGTGGCTGTTTCACCATGACAACCTGCTCACAATGTCCTGAGCATCCCACAGTTCCTGGCTGAGAAGAACATCACCGTGCTGGAGCAACCTCCCTACTCACCCCACCTGGCTCTGTGGGATTTGTTCCTCTTCCCCAAGCTCAAGGGGGTCATCAAGGGGACCCGTTCTGAAGACGTGGACCACATCAAGATGGCTGCGATGATGGAGCTGCAGAGGATCTCAGGAAGAATCCTTCCAGGAGTGCATGGCGGTGTGAAGGCAGAGAAGACTGGGAAAGTGTGTTTGACTCCAGGGGGATGACTTGGAAGGAGAAAACTTGTAGTTTGTAGTTTGGATTTGAAAGATATCTTTTGTGACACCAGTCCTGAACTTTTCTGACACACCTCATCCTGTATAATTGATGACAGATTCTGCAGTAGAATATGAGGTTTTCTGTTCAATACTGTAACTGGACTTTCCAATCATGTATTGTGTTGCCAGTGTAATCAACACTGGCTGTAGTTTTTGTGTCTCGTTTTGTCATTTTGTGTCGTTTCGTATCTTGTTTTTGTCGGTTTGTGTCTTGTTTGGGTTGTTTTGTGTCTCATTTTTCTGTTGTATCTGGCTCGTTCATGTTTGTCGTATTTTTTGTTGTTTTGTGTTATTTGTGTACCCTTGTGTCTTGCTTGTCTTTAGTATCTGGCTTTGTGTGACTTTGTCTTGTTTTTGGCGTTAATGTCTCATTTGCCTCCTTTTGATTTGTCTCGCTTTTTATCATTTCGTGTCTCATTTTTGACGCGTTGTGTTGCTTTGTGTCGTGTTTTTCTTGTGTCATTTTGTGTAATACTTGCGTGTTTTGTGTCTCATTTGTGTCATTTTGTATCTTGTTTGCGTTATTTTGAGCTTTGTTCGTGTTGTTTTGTGTGGTTTTTCTTTTGTATTTTGCTTTTGCCTAATTTTTGTTGCTTTATGTTTCGTTTGTGTCTTCTTTGTGTCATTTTGTGTCTCTTTTCTTGTCTTGTTTGTGTGGCTTTATGTCTGTGTTTTGATGGTTTATGTACATTTTTTGGTTTATGTCACACAGTCGGTTTTTACAGTCGGCTGCTAATAGTCATTCATGTTTTCAGCTCCAAAAAGCATCAGACTTGATCGTTTTTAACTGCATTTTGGAAAAGCTGTACACTCTTGTTAGTCTTTGGCTGCATTTTTGCAATGATTTCCTACAAAGTGGGTTTGACATTTAGTCTACCAATAATAAAAAGTAGAATCTCTGGGATTTTCTTGGGATAAATAGTCTATGTTATATAACGGATCCTTTCAAATACAGAACAGCACATAGCTCCTCCCTGAAGAGTCACTAATTGACCACTGATATTGTTTTAGCAGCACAAATGTCACACTGAGTCTCATTTAAAGGTTGTTCTTAGTCAGAAATGCCAGCGCTCTGTGGCGGCCAGAGGCACGACATAAGTTTGGCTAACTTGTCGGAGATCATTGCGGTTGGCTTGATGACTGATGCACTGGGACAGCCAATTTACCCAAAGTGTTCGTGCCAAGTGAAGGAGCTCTTGCGATCAGCCACAAGAATTAGCCCAAGATGCTATTAAAGGAGACACTAATCCGCGGTGCACTTGACCACACAGTCAGCCCTCAGCCATCACGGTGCTTAGATAAACTAACCACAAGGTCAAAGCTGCAGCGAAACACCAGAGACAGCGACTTCCTGACTCGGAGGGCTCTGGAAGCCTCTGAGTGTCTTTTTAAAGCTACTGGCAAACAGCGGCTGTACCTTTAAGAGCTGTTATCGCTCTGTATCCTCACAGCCCAGAGGCAAATGTAAAGGTTTTTTTTTTCTTCTTGTCTAATAACTGATGTTCTCGGAGATGCTGAACCGGCTGTCCGGCTTTAAAATTATTAAAAAGATGCCCACAGTTCCCTACCTGCTGCTCTCGGTTCATGTACTGTGATGTGTGTTTTTTTGATGCTACATGCAGTTAGTTTGCTCGCCTCCTCTTCTGCATCCTCTCTTCGTGTGCCCCCCTCTTTCATGTCTTGATGGGAGTTCCGCCGAAGCGCACTTAAGCAGATGTTCTTCCTGCAGAAAAAAAAAAAAAAAAAAAAAAATCAATTCCACCGCCGGTGCAAGGATGTGATAACGCTCCGCACCGAATATAAACCTGTCTCCCGCTTGACAATTTGGTTCCAATTAAACTATTTATACACGCCGTATTTTCAGGGGTGAGGGGACCGCTTTGAGGCATATCTTCTTAAGAGATGTTCCCTCCGTTGGCTTGGTCTTGTCGTCAATTATGCCATATTTTTGTTTTGCTCAAGATTAGTTTGAGCGAGCGCTGGCACGTTTTGAAGTGAGCGGGAAAGGGAGGGTTCGGTGCACTGGAGGCCGCGGTAACTTCACGTTAAAAAAAAAAAAAAAAGAAGCGCAGCGAGCGACCGCATTACTTGCCGTAACGAGGGGCTGCATATTTTAGTACACACGTCTTGTTTCTGATTCACAAAGTCATTTGCCACCCGTGCTGAATGGAGAGCGGAATTAGCGTGCACCATCACCCGTTATCAAGGGAGCACTGTTAAATACCATAATTTGAGCCAATTTGAATACTGTTACACACCCAGACAGTTCACTCTTCAGTGGTTTTTGTGGTGTTCCAGTTTCAGCTACAGCCTTTAGAATCCCTTCATTATGCCGGGTCATTTGTATTCTCATTCTCTTTCCCTCTGACCTGCTCATTTCCATAATGCCTATCCCGTTTGAGCTTGTTCTGTAGCAGCCGATACATATGCATGGCGCTAAAAAGTGACACAGATATTGACAAAAGAGGGCTGCGACGCCATTAGAGGTACGAGACAGCGCGCTTGTTGTTGCTTTGACCCGTCGGGAGCCACTGTCTGCCACGGTCTCTTCATCTTTTGCTGGTCCCTCAGGTCGTGCAGTCTCTGGGTGCCTGGGCTGCTACTGACTCATTGCTCCTACATTGGCCTCGCAGACGTACAACCAGATAGCCATTTGTCAGCTTTTTTTGTCCCTCTGACAGCATGTCCGCGCATTGTGTCTGTGCTTTCAGAAAGACAGATAGAGATATATAGATAATCTGACAAGCAGAGAAAGAGATGGGCGGGGGGCAGATAGGGAGAAAGAGAGAGAGAGTGAGGCGGGTAATGCATTTTGTGGGTTTATCTGATTTGTGTGTTGCTGTGTGCTTCTATTTTTGTTTGTGTTTTCATATGAGCGCAGTGTCTCTGTGACTTGTCTCCGTTGCCTCTCTGTCACTCTGTCTTATGATTTTTATTTTTTGTGTCTCCTCTCTGCTGTTACCTAGACGACGACCCCTTGCAGCCGGTGACCTCAGATGAGACGGTGTCCGTGGGGGGGACGGTGACGCTGACCTGTCGGGTGGCCGAGAGCGACAACTCCTCGCTGCAATGGTCCAACACTGCACAACAAACCCTGTACTTTGGAGAGAAGAGAGGTGAGCGAGCGTGAGGGATGGAGATAAACATCGGGAACAGGGGACAAGAGAAACTATCAAAGTATAAATGAGGCAATTTCCGACAAAATACGTACAGATGCAGCTAATTTGATATGTTTTCCTGAGCACATGCATACTTCCTGGGTCATTTTATCTGGCAACGTATTCAGCCAGTATTATTAACCAATACTGGCTTATTACAGATACATCAGTATCAGCATTTATGCAGCAATATGAAACTTTTTTTGTGTGTTCAGAACATAAATGAGAAAAAGATGCTGTAGAAATGGGGCCACAACATAGTTTGTCCAGTAGAGCAGCTTCAACTTTTACAGACACTCGCAGCACATGTTGCAGAGTGAGGTGCGGAGTCAAGCAGTGTCGTCATAGTAAGATGTTTGTGAAAAACATTGCTGGAAAGTAAATAATTTTCCCTTTTAAATACAAAGCTTGCATATACTATATTGTTATATTTTCTTAAAGCTGTGTAAACACTATTCCATTGTCACAATACTGCCTGTTCTCCATTTTAATCTTCAGTTCAAGAAGTTCATCCGTATGTTTAAGGCCTTGAGTTGCCATGAACTACATTATTTACATTCACTACTTCACAGTAGATACTTAAATATGTTCAGAATGAGTGATACATTGAGAAGTTTTACTCCTTAAAATTGTTCCATTAGCCTCAGAAATCCAGCATTGGTCAGACTCTAAATATCTTCTAGTCTATGTCTTTGCCACTGAGGTGTTAGGTGGGCTGGGTTAGTGTATTAGACACAGTTTTGTGGCAGCTCTGACAATTTTGTTATTATGTTGATTAGGATTTAGACAGAAATCATAGTTTTAGTCAAATATTTACCAAGTTAATGTTTCCTTGGTGGCGCTACAAGTCAGTGTAACTGAAAGAAGCCCAAAGAACAATAACATAAGATGCATAACATGTACCTTAACACTTCATTTACAGCAGTCAACAATTAGCATTAACAGCTACCACCTATCTATAAGGTGATACATATACACACACACACAGAAATGACTTTTATTTATCAACCACAAGTGAGACGTACGTTTCTTTCACCTACACAGATTATTAAGTGTCTGCTCTGCTCTGGGATCAAATAAACATTACAACAGATTGTTGCACCCTCCACTGTTTCAAGCGACGGGGAGAACAATGACTACTTTCACTTCAGCTGCTGTTATCACAGGGGAAGGACGATGTAGAGGCTACTTCAGAGTGCTTACTAACACAGTTACCCTACTGGGAGGAGTAAAAGTTAAGTACGTGGCTGCATTTACATCTCTTCAGCGTCTCAAACCAACTCTGGAAGTGAATTAAACAATAGGATTTCACGCCATCCTAAATGGATCTAGGATGCATTTACACAGTTTTTTTCCTCTTCTTCAGATTGGCAAGCCATCTGATCCGCCCAAGATGCAGGAAGTAATTAGATGTAAATGGAGTGTATGTTGATAAAAAGCATAGTTATGTTTCCTGGATATTTGCTGATGCATTTGTTCCACATCAATGCAATTTTTAGGTGATGGGTTTGCAAAAAAAAAAAAAAAGATGTTTTCTGCTGCACCGTTGCTGAACAAGGCACTAATAATTACTTTGTGCAGACTGGGTCAAAAGCTTTGTTCAAGAGAAAAAGCCCCAAACAAAGACATTAGGAGACTGAGATAGCAAACAGCGTGTTATTGTAATACCGCATGGTGCCAAAAGTGCTCAATAAGTGCAACAAATGAAAACAGAGGATATAAACAAACCCCGGAGTCTGATGAGCTAAAGTGCATCAACGCGTCCAATTCAAACAGTTACTCTCAAAGAAAAACTGTCTCAGCTTTTTAATAACCCATTTTGTGCAACTTGATGGCCTAACTAGCTGGTGAGCCCGGCCGGCTTTTAATGATATTTTGAAAAGAGAGACTTCCCACTCTTTGGTGCGGTTGGTCCAACATCACACAACGGAGGCTGCATTTGAAAAGAAAAAAGAGGTGAGAGGGACGGCTAGTGCTGGGGAAAAAAAAAATGACACTGTAATAAGGTCTGTCATTATAAATATGGAGTTTTGGTTCTAATGATTACTGTTGACTGCGCTGGCTCAAACCCACGGTTCAAAACATTGTCAGCAGAGAAAAGCAGCACGAACAGCAGCTAGTTTGAGTATAAAGACGGGGACATTGCTGGGCTGTGATTGAAATAAAAAGATGTTTTCTGATTCATTTGGCATGATGGAGGAAAAAAAAAAAAAGTACAACCAGACGAATAATTAAATCCAACAAGAGAACCTGAAGCCTGATGAGGCAAAATGTCATTTCCAGCATTTTCTAGTTCATGTTCGGTGGTCCGGCATCGCACGACAGACTTTAGTTCTTGGGAGTGAAAAAAGAGGAGAGAGTGGTGCAGATGGATGGAAGGAGTGATGGGATATTTGGAGAATTTGAAATAAGGGGCGATGAGAGAGATGGACTCCCTTATGCGCTAATACAGCACTTGACAGTGGAAGTCAAGCAGTCGAGAGATAGAGTTGAGAACAGCGAGAGAGGAGACGGATACAGGGTGAGAAGTTTTCATTGCAACGGGCCAACATTTTTGCAATAAACAATTTGGAAAACAGAGAGAGGCGAGAGAGAATGAGGGAAGGGAAGTGGGGAAGGATAAATTGAGAAAGCAGCAAGTCCTTGCTCCAGATGGAGCTTCAACCACAGTGGCGAGGAGGCAGATAGAAAGCGAGGCTCTTCTCTGCAATGATACAACACTTAAAGGCTGACCTCTACTTTGGAGGGAATTGAGAAGAGTATTGTAGAAGGAGGAGGAGGAGAAGGGGAAAGGGAGAAAATACAAGGAGGGAGGGAGCTGGAGGTAGCTAAAACTCTGTATTGCAGTGGTCCAACAGGCACGGCAGATGCTGCGCTTTGAAAAGCAGCGAGTTAAGATACAGAGAGGAGGATGAAGACAGCTCAGAATTCAGCTGTTCAACCATGTCTTCTGTTCAAAGTGCAGCAGAGGGAGAGAGAGAGACAGAAGGAAACATGAAGATCTTGTCTTTTCAAAAGATATAATACAGGAAGACAAAGGAGGAGTGGCAGTATTGATAGGTGGAGATAAAGATTAAAGATAATGATACAAGACAGGAAGAAAGAGCAGAAAAGTAAACAGAAGACAGCCAAAGAGACACTTTTAGTAGATATTAATACAACAATAAAAGCGTTTAAATGAGTAAAAGATGTCCTTCTTTATCAATGCATGCTGTTTGCTTTGCTCTGTAACAAAGCTGGCGCTGAATATTGTCTAAAAATGCATACAATCATTGAGAAAATGCTTTATTTATTGTTTTCTAGGCCTGTAGTCTCCAGGGCGACTGGTCGATTGTGAATTGAGGGTTGCTTTTATATGGAGAAAAGCATTACATCAATAGCTTGACAGGGTTAATTCATTATTTTTGGCGACTGGAGTGTCACAACTCCCGAGTTTCACGACTTTGTATTCGCCCAACCTGATGGAGGCTGCTAGGTCTAATTTATTGAACATTCATTTAGTCAGAGTCGGCTCCAAACTGACTGACATCATGACAAAGAGGCTGTCGGTGTGGCTGCTCATCTAAAAAATCACCGACTTGGATGTGTTAAGGTGTTCACCCACCTGTATTGTCAACACTTAACGCTTGAGTGTGAACACAGCAAAACAGGCGTAGTTCATAATGTTTGTTTTACTGAATATGTTATAATGACATTAAATCGATTGGTTAGAGGGTCGGTAGGTATGATTTTAGTCAGCCATGATTGACTTTTTCTGATCTGACACTTAATAACAGCTACTTCTTGTAATTTTTATGTTCATTGGATCAAAGTAAATCCAATATTTACTCTTGTTTTGACTCCATTTTGGTCCAATAGGGTCACATCTGACTCTTTAATGCTAAATCATTTGTTTAAGTGCCAGCTGCTAGCTTTGTCGTGGAGCAGGCAGCGTATGATAGGATTTTTCAGCGTTTCTGCTAAAACCTGTTGACGAGACTGATGTGACTGAAGACAGTGAGCTTGTGGTCTATAAATTAATAAATATCAAAAACAATGATCTGCAAGATGCTAAAGAGGGG